>NC_041390.1:88468831-88546874 GCF_002162155.2 Triticum dicoccoides
CGATGGCCTGCGCAGTGGCGGCGCTCGGGCCTGGCGGCGGCGGCGGTCGTTGGAGAGGTGGCGCGACGCGGGCAGGAGGAGCTCGGGTGAAGGCGGCAGCGTCTCCCGGGCGGCGGAGTGAGATGGGCCCGCGCGGGCCGGTCACGGGCCCCGCGGGCCGCGGCGGCGCGCTGAGGAGAGAGAGGGAGGCGGGGCTGAGGTGGCGCGAGGGGAGTGGTCGAGCGGGGCGGCAGCGCTGACGTAGCAGCACCGGATAGGGCGGAGCGAGGTGGCGGCAACGGCTGGACATTGTCCGGTGCGGTGGAAGAAATGTCCGGCGACGACGGAGCGAGTTAGGGTAGGGTTTGCACCGCGAATTTCGGAGGGGAACACATATTTATAGGTAGAGGGAGCTAGGGGAGTCCAAATGAGGTGCAGTTTTCGGCCACGCGATCGTGATCGAACGACCGAGATGATGGAGGAGGTTTAGGTGGGTTTGGGGCCACTTTGGAGGGGTGTTGGGTTGCAACACACACGAGGCCTTTTCGGTCCCTCGGTTAACCATTGGAGTATCAAACGAAGTCCAAATGGTACGAAACTTGACATGCAGTCTACCAGTAGTAAACCTAGGCCGCATGACAAGTCTCAGTCCAATCCGAAAACGTTTAACACCCGCACACGAAAAGAGGTAGAAAGGGACACTGGGTGGCATAGGAGCGCCGGATTGCAAAACGGACAACGGGGAAAATGCTCGGATGCATGAGACGAACATGTATGCAAATGAAATGCACATGATGACATGATATGACATGCATGACATGCGAGCAATGACAAGGCAACAACAGTGAATAACTGGAAGACACCTGGCACATCGGTCTCGGGGCGTTACAACACTCCACCACTATGAGAGGATCTCGACCCGAGATCTAGAATGGCACCGTAGGGAAAACGGAAGAGAAAGAGAAGAGGTAAAACTAAGTTGCTTCTTGACAAACGAGTGAAACCAAAGAACCTTGAAAAGGTTAAGCCATTTCGAGAAAAGAATACAACGGAGATGAACGAAGTTAAATACACTCCGTTAGAAAAGAGGAAACAAGGAAGAACAAATTCGAGCAGCACTCCGGTTGACAAGAGATGAAAGACTTGACAAGATGAAAAGAACTTGAGCAGAGGACACAACACTCCGGTTAAAAGGATAAGCATGAAAAGAACAATGTCCTGACAAACAAGAAGATGAGTTGAAGAGAGCAACCTCACAAAGCCTCCGGAAGAAAAATATAAGAATGGACCCAAAAGAACAAGTTCTGCCTGAGATGAATTTGAGAGAGCATCCTTAAAAAGAAGGATTGAATGGAGTTGTTGGGAAATCAACAACAAAAAAGAGTAAGCTTGTAGTGGGCTTATGGAGAACCTCTCAAAACTGAGTTGAAATTCTACCACTGACGGAAACGATAGATTGGATTGATATCAAGAAGGAGACGAGAAACTTATACCACCGGGAGGATAAAAGAACTTGGGTTAATTATAAGCACCATAATAGCAACAATCCTTAGGGAAAGCTTTAGGTGAAATATAACCCAAGATAACTCCAACGAAGAGGTTGATGGATTTAAAATACCCCATTCTTAACAACCGGTGAATCATGAAACATGAACTCAAATTATCAAGAATGACATAATACCACCTCCAAAGATATGGAAAGAAAGAATTGCACTTCGGATTGCAAGATGAAGAATACTTGAGCTCCTCTGAAAAGAATCTCGATGAACACTCCGAGAAGGAATTACGTCCTTGATGAACCAACATGTAGAACCTTCATGAAGAACTTCGTTAAACAAAAGAATGATAAAAAGAAAGAGAAGTTGGAAACACAAGGTGAAACCTTGTAAAGATTTAAAAGGAGCTTTGCGACGAGATAAAGCGGAAAAGCTTGGAACTCCGGATAAGAAAGATGGGCAAATGAAATCAAGAATTTGATGAACCTCCGGAATAAGGAATTGAATTTACTCGATGAAACAAGAATAAGAATTATGTTATGCTTATCCTTCACCAATTCAAATTGATGACAAGCAATGGGATTGGCATACTACTTATTCTCATAGAAAGGATTTAAGATAGATATAGCGCAAACTTGAGAAGGTCTTCAACGAACCACCGGTAGGATTTGGGAACAACGAATGAACTGATATGATAACAGTGGAAGAGAATCCTGGAAGAACCACCGTAAGAATTGAAAATGAACGAAGAAAAGATAAAGAAACACCGGGAAGAATTAACAAATGAATGAAGAAGCTTGAGGGGATTTAGATACATGAGAACGAAGAGATCAAGAACTGATTAGAGGATATTTGATCGATGCACCGGTAAGATTAGGAGAATGATAACTGAAGGCTGGGAATGAATAATTCTTCTAAAATGATGGGCTCCAGGGAATCGAACTGAAAAGACTTCTGAGTTACTCCGGATAGGTGAAAAGAATTCTCACGACCGAAAATAATTATGAGAGGATGGTATCAAGCTAGAACCATGAATCTTGAAGAGAAAAGAACAAGATTGAGAGAAAAATTTTCTTCGGTCTTCAAATGATGAGAATGACAACGAGAAACACCATCAAGAATTATTGAGGCACACCGGAATGAAGAATGGAAAAGTTGAGCCAACGATGAAAAGAATTGTGAAAGATCTAGGAGAAGGCATTTGACTGATGATAAATCATTCTTACATCAAACTTCGAAAAGAAATTTGAGGATAGCTCCGGGAAAATAAGAAGAGTCAGGTAAGATCCTGGGAAAAGACCTATGGGTTAGGGGCCACTCAAGAGAAAAACACTGTTGAAAAGATTTGAAGAGAGAGAGATAGCACAGGTTGAATTAAAAGGCTTGAATGAGATAACAACCCCGAAATAGCTTGAATGGATCTTGAATGACAAGACAAGCCTTCTGAGATATCTTCAGCACTCTGGAACAAATGAATGGCGAGAAGTGGATGATTTAGAGGTGCACCGGCACGAGAAAACATTTGAAACAAGGAAAAGGATATGATCAACAAAGTTTGACTTGAAACCACCGGAGAAGAAAGAGAACGAATAATGATGAACTTGAGGCTCCGTTAGGATCTTCATGAGAATCACCGGATAAGAACATAGAAAGAAAAGAATGAAGAGACTTCACACGAATAAAATGGATACTTGATTAAGAAATCTGAGTCCTTGAAGAAAAAGGGGTGGGTGGGTGGGAAAACAAAGGCAACTTGGAACTAATGAAGAAAACACCATTGAGAAGAACTGATAATTGATCTTGGTAATGTTGAAATGATCGGATCCACTTGAAAAGAAACACGCCGGTGAAAAGGATTGAGATGACAATCTCGATTATCAAGAAGGATTGGTATTCACATCGGAGTATGAGAACACCGCTTAGGAAAAAGATATGGAATCAACATTTGACTTCGAAGCAACTCGAATACCACAACTCAAAACAAAAACAAAGGATTGGCTTGCAGAATAAGCCGGAACAAACATATGATAGAGATTTCATCCGAAGTTTTCGTGGTGGGGCCTACACGGGCTCGATTGTACATCACCATCATGTACAAGGCAGTGCACATGACATACGAAGCGTCCCCGAGTCGGCATAGCCAAGGACTCTTTAAGACACAACGAGACCACTGTAAAACCAACTGTGGATAGGCGGACCACTAGACGTTGAACCCCAATTTCATTTCATACATCTGTCGGAAAGATATCCTAAGAGCTACTTGAATTCCCACTTATAAACTCCCGAAACTTTCCGGTTATGCAATCAGGTGTTGGGGATACAGGGGAAGCATAATATCTCACCCAAAACTAACAAATCCTACATCCAGCTATATCCATCCTTCAATACATAACCAAAAAACCTTCGGAAATCGTTTACCTCAACCTTCGAAAAGCATCCGTTATACGAGTTATGGCAATACTCCCGAACTCCCGCCCCAGTACTGGGTGGCGTCGAGGTTATCTCACCAAGAACTGCATAAAAGAGATTTTCGATGTCGGCGAACTCAGGTATTCCAGAACTGCAACGATAAAATTGTGACGAAAACACCTCGGAGCTCAACTCCCCAGGACACTGCCACAACCCCTAAATGACATGAGGCACCAAGAACAATGTTCTCGTCACAAAACCATCGGAACGATTGCAAGATACCCGCATGATCCTAAATTTTTTTTAGTGAAATTTGAGAAGAGAAGAGTCAAAACTCTACGTCAGGATGCCTCACCAGAGCGACGAAGGAACTGAGGAGTAAAAAGAAGTCCTACTCTCTGATATATAATTCCTAAATGACTCAAAACATTTTTCTAGACTCAACAATGCCAGTGATTCGATCAAGCAGGGGGGCTCCTAAGTCGGAGAAGGCTCTGATACGAACTTGTAACGCCCTCGATGCGGCTATATCTCCCACATGTCGAAGCATGACTTAGAGGCATAACCGCATTGAAAGCAATGTCGCAAGTGAGGTAATATTCACAACCCATGTAATACATAAGGGAAGAGATATATAGTTGACCTACAATCGCCACTTCACACAATACATGAATAAAGCATTACATCATACAGATACAATCAAGGTCCGATACGGAACCAAAATAAAAGAAGACTACCCCAAATGCTACACAGATCCCCGATCGACCCCAACTGGGCTCCACTACTGATCAACTAGAAGCTGGTTTTGGAAGTATCTGTGAGTCACGGGGACTCAGCAATCTCACACCCTCGCGGTCAAGACTATTTAAGCTTATAGGAAGGGTAAAAGGTATGAGGTGGAGCTGCAGCAAGCGACTAGCATATCTGGTGGCTAACATACGCAAATGAGAGCGAGACGAGAAGGCAAAGCACGGTCGAACAACAATGATCAAGAAGTGATCCTAGAACAACCTATGTCAAGCATAACTCCAACACCGTGTTCACTTCCCGGACTCCGCCGAGAAGAGACCATCACGGTTACACACACGGTTGGTGCAATTTAATTAAGATAAACTTCAGGTTTTCTACAACCGGACATTAACAAATTCCCATCTGCCCATAACCGCGAGCATGACTTTCGAAAGTTCAAATCCCTGCATGGATGTCCCAACTTAGCCCATCACAAGCTCTCACGGTCAACGAAGGATATTCCTTCTCCCAAGACAATCCGATCAGACTCGGCATCCCGGTTAGAAGACATCCTCGACAATGGTAAAACAAGTCCAGCAAGACCGCCCGATGCACCGACATCCTGATGGGAGCTGCACATATCTTGTTCTCAGGGCAACACCGGATGAACACTATGTACAGCTAAAACCAGCCCTCAAGTTTCCCCGAGGTGGCGCCGCAAGTGGCTCTGTTTCGAACCAACACTTAGACAAGCACTAGCCCGGGGGGTTAAAATAAAGATGACCCTTGGGCTGGCCTAACCCAAGGGAAAAGGGTAGGTGGCGAATGGTAAAACCAAGGTTGGGCCTTGCTGGAGGAGTTTTATTCAAGGCGAACTGTCAAGGGGTTCCCATTATAACCCAACCGTGTAAGGAACGCAAAATCCGGGAACACAACACCGATATGACGGAAACTAGGGCGGCAAGAGTGGAACAAAACACCAGGCATAAGGCCGAGCCTTCCACCCTTTACCAAGTATATAGATGCATTAATTAAATAGGAGATATTGTGATATCCCAACAAAATATCCATGTTCCAACAAGGAACTAACTCCAATCTTCACCTGCAACTAACAACGCTATAAGAGGGGCTGAGCAAAGCGGTAACATAGCCAAACAATGGTTTGCTAGGACAAGGTGGGTTAGAGGCTTGGCTTAACAATATGGGAGGCATGATAAGTAAGTGGTAGGTATCGCAGCATAGGCATAGCAAAAGAGAAAGCAACTAACAAGCAAAGATAGAAGTGATTTCGAGGGTATGGTCATCTTGCCTGAGATCCCGCAAGGAAGAAGAACGAGTCCATGAAGAAGACGAACGGACGTAGTCGAACGGGTCCTCACAAACGCGACGTTATCGGAACCAACCCGAAGAAGCAACACCGGAAACAAGCACACAACAAAGTAAACAACCAACACATGAACATGGCATGATATGCGGGATGCGGTAAGTGATGCATATGCATGATTTGGAAAGGAATGATTGAACCTGGCCTCAACTTGGAAATCCAAGAGTGCCACTGGAAAGGTGAGTTGATTTCAGTTGAAATCGATATAAAGATCACCGGAATCGGATGCACGGTTTGGAAATGGCAAGCCAAACAAATATAGCACCGGTCCGCGATAATCAGCAAGTGACCTTCTAAATGCATCAAGAACAACATGCTACAGCACTCATACATAGCAACAAAATACATGGCAGGGATCCACTCGTGATGCTTGACAAAAGATGGACACTAAGATACGGCTAATTTACTCATTAACAGGTTCAAACAAGCATGGCAAAAGTGCAAACGATAACAGGTTTCAGACTTTGTGAAATTAACAGCAAGTAGGAATTTATCATCAGGAAGCAATCTTTAGAGCATGAAAACTACATGCTACAGGAACATATCATGGAAAAGCAAGGCATGGCATGAAGCTACTCTAAGCATATAACAAAAGTCCCTTAGTGACCATGAGCCAAAAGGAATTAGAGAATTCAATTGCAAGCATGTGAACATACCAAAAACAAAAACAGATTCAGACTTAGTGAAAAACTGGAGCATGCAAAATAGATAACAAGTAGGCATGTTTACGAGCTCGATGCACTCACTAAGAAGCATGGCATGATAAACTAAGCATGCAACCATCAAGAAGACATGGCATAGAAGCTAGACAAGGCAAGAACAACACCATAGCATGCACGGATCAATAGGAATAAGCTTGGCAAAATCGCTAAACATGTTAACAATCTGCCAGGAACAATTTATAGCAAAAGTAGAGCTCGATTGACTCAAGCTAGGGTGCTCCATAAATGCAAACAAAGACATGGATGGATAGAGCACCACAATATTAACAAAACATCCTTACTGATCATCCTCAAAAGAGGCACGGATCACTAGGAAACAACATGAACATATGGCATAAAAACAATAACAGGACAAGGACTTAGTGAAAAACTAAGTCCCTGAAATCAACATCAACGATTGCGCTACTTTGCATGCTTGTGCTAGTCACCACAAAGATCCCAAAAATACATGGCATACACCTCTGTAAAGATAACATGGCATTCTACAAAACACATGTAGAGCTCAGGATCATAGCATGCACACATTAATCATGGCAAAAATGACAAAAGGTTATTTGCTGAAACAGATCTGACATAATCCTCACATAGCCCTCTTCCAACAGCATCTCGGGCATCAAGATGAGCTCAAATGAAAATGATGTAATGAGATGAAATGATGTACTCGTCGAGACGAACACTTTGATATGCTACACGCACGAATCGGAGCTACGATGATGAAGTTATGATGCTGTGAAGATTGCAAAAAATATCAGGGAGAAAGGGAAAATTCAACCGAGTTCAATTTCAGATATAGGGTTCCTCAGAGGTACTGTAGCAGCAAGCGGCCAAGATCGCCGGGAATGGAGGCCGCGGTGGCCGGATCCTCGCCGGAATCCGTGAAGGAGGAGGGAGAGGACGCCGGCAACGAGGGGGAGATCGGCGACGGCGATGGGCGGCGCCGGCGACGAGGGAAGTGGTGGCGGGGCGATGTGCAGCAGCGAGGTGCGGACCGCCGGTGGGATGGCGCGGCGACGCTGCGAGCTCGCGAGGGCCTGCGCAGTGGCGGCGCTCGGGCCTGGCGGCGGCGGCGGCGACGGTCGTTGGAGAGGCGGCGCGACGCGGGCAGGAGGAGCCCGGGCGAAGGCGGCGGCGTCTCCCGGGCGGCGGAGCGAGATGGGCCCGCGCGGGCCGGTCACAGGCCTCGCGGGCCGCGGCGGCGCGCTGAGGAGAGAGAGGGAGGCGGGGCTGAGGTGGCGCGAGGGGAGTGGTCGAGCGGGGCGGCGGCGCTGACGTAGAGGCACCGGATAGGGCGGAGCGAGGTGGCGGCGACGGCTGGACATTGTCCGGTGCGGTGGAAGAAATGTCCGGCGACGATGGAGCGAGTTAGGGTAGGGTTTGCACCACGAATTTCAGAGGGGATCACATATTTATAGGTAGAGGGAGCTAGGGGAGTCCAAATGAGGTGCAGTTTTCGGCCACGCGATCGTGATCAAATGACCGAGATGATGGAGGAGGTTTAGGTGGGTTTTGGGCCACTTTGGAGGGGTGTTGGGCTGCATCACACACGGGGCCTTTGGGGTCCCTCGGTTAACCGTTGTAGTATCAAACGAAGTCCAAATGGTACGAAACTTGACAGGCGGTCTACCGGTTGTAAACCAAGGCCGCATGACAAGTCTCGGTCCAATCCGAAAACGTTTAACACCCGCACACAAAAATAGGTAGAAAGGGACACCGGGTGACATAGGAGTGCCGGATTGCAAAACGGACAACGGGGGAAAATGCTAGGATGCACGAGACAAACATGTATGCAAATGAAATGCACATGATGACATGATATGACATGCATGACACGCAAGCAATGACAAGGCAACAATAGCGAATAACTGGAAGACACCTGGCACATCGGTCTCGGGGCGTTACATACGAGCATTAGGATCCATGGGCCACTTACGGGCCATAGGATCCATGGGCCTCTTTCGGGTGGCAGGATCCATGTGCCATACTGATCATGGACCATTGTTTGAACGTGATTTGGGCCGTAAACGGGCCAAAACCTAAACAATCTGTTTATGGGCTCAGGCCATAATGGGTCGTTAACATGTCATAAGGCAGCGCGGGCTTAACAGGTCATTGATGGGCCCATAATACATGACATGATGAATAAGGCCCAAAGGGTTAACGGGCCGACTGTAACCACGTGCCTTATTTGTCCCATTAGCGGAACAGGCCAGTAATGGACCGCAAGTAGTTGAAGGCCTAAAATGAGGCCAAGAATATATGGTCCTTAGAAGACCGAAAGATAACATGGGCTGGAAACGGCCCAATTGAATCATGGGTCGTTAATGGGTATAAAGCAAGTTATGTTTATTATGGGCCAGAGCCACCACGGGCCGTTAAAGAGCCTAAAGAAACAAAAGGCCTCATATGGGTCGAAAGACGCTATGGGCCATTTATGGGCCGAAAGTGAGAACGGGCTCGAATTATATTGGACTGCCCACAACACGCTAATGAGTCGAGTTCGAAAAGGCCATAACGGGTCGTAAATGGGATATACGCGCACGGGTTGTTAACAGGCTTCCGATGGGCTGGCTTGTTAACTTTTGACCAAGTCAAATGGGTCGGCATTTTTAACCTAAATGGGCCACTATTGGGTCGTGCCACGTGTCGGCGTATCAGAGGCGCGTTTTGTCCATTGTTAGGATGACATATATCCTAACGCCTAGCTGACTCGTGGAATCATCCAGTGAATGAGTATTTTACACGTGGAAAATCCCCATTGGTCTGGGCTGTTAACGGGGTATTGGATCCAAACCGGAACCCCATAGCTTAACGATGACCCGTTACTGTGGATGCCACGTGCCGGTTACCCTTGACGAAAACACTTCCATGATGCGCCATTTATCATCATGGAAGTGGACACTTTCATGATGATAATTTTGGTATTGTCATAGAACACTTCTACGACAACATAGGTATGACTTATCTTGATTCTGTCATAAAATCGTCATGGGTGTACATGCATGACAGAAAACGTGACCTACAGTGACAAACAAGTATCATCACAAAAGTGTTTTTTGTAGTTCTTTGATGTGTTTCGATGGGAAATTGGCTAAAAATGTAAGAAATCACGTGTGGAAATGGAATGGAAGGAAAATGTAAGAAGAAGGAATCAACATGAGGCGTCTGTGCGAAGACAGCACAAAATACGGCATTTCATGCGGGCGCCCGTATGGCGTGAATTCCAAGGCAAATCATCCACCTAAACAACTTTCGTTAAAGGGACCCCGTCGAAGTGATAGCAGAGAAACGATCACAGAAGCTATAACCTCTTCATCATCACCCTCATCCGCATACCCTAGGCGCCGTCATCGCCATAGCCATCTCCACCACCACCATAATGCTCATCCATCTCATTCATACTTGTAATCGTGCATCGCACAAGGCATCCATTGTAAGACATATCACAATCAATCAATCTCAAGATGTGTTCTTCAATGTTTTTTCCGCGATCTGATCTCCATGTGTGAGTAGTTTAGTAAGGTATGGGTTGAGGCATAGGTCTTGCAACCCAAGGTATTTGTTGAGGGGATCAATGGAAGACTCTGACATAGCGTCCCATATGTGTGAAATAAAATTGTTCCATGAAGATGTCTCTTGTCTTGTCCGTGATCTTCAACCCTACAGATACCCAGGATCATGGAGATCCGGCACCGATGAGGCTAGGAGCGAGGGGACCGTGAAGTGTTATACTGAACACCGATGACGGTAAGGTTTAGTAGGGTAACATGGATCATATTCTTGGGGAGAAATGACGTGTAGTCATCAAATGCCCAAAGCTCTTGTTTGATTTCATTATCTTAATTATCAAGGCAACCCCGCACGACGGATAGGGCCTGCGGTAGGACAACTAATTCTTAATGCAGGAGTCGTGGCGGTCAAGATGTTATTTGCAAACATCCCCCACTTTGATGTGTAACAAGTAGATCTAGATGGGTGACTTCCAGCGCAGAAATTACTACCTTATTTTATCCAAGCACAAATACAAGGTAGTAAGCATAAGACCTCATACCCATACCTATTTTTATTATTAGTGTTTGAATCACTATTTGCTTGATGATCTGGTCAAAAGCTAGATTTGACACTTTGAGGAAAGCTTGCTAGAGACCATCACTTCAAGGGAATCTTCCTCTCGTGAGTTCGATAACCCAGGGTCACTGCTGGGGAAATAGGCGTGGGATACTCTTTTTTGTTCCAATACCGAATAAAAGGAGGTATCACGATTGTCGTGGGCCCTGCTCCACTAGGGTTGGCAATGATGGGAGAGTTGTTGAGCGTCGAAGATTGGTTGTAGTTTCCTCTGGAGCCTCCCAAAGCCATCATTAGGACTTGCTCCATGGTGATGGCTCGTGGTGGCTCGTCTCTGTCTATTGATGAAGCTGTGGCAGGGCTTGCCTCGTCGTAGTTATCTGATACGCCCATTTTGCATCATGTTTTCTTACTATTATTTATAATGTTTTTATCCATAATAATGCCTTTTGGAGTAATTCTAATGCCTTTTCTCTCATAATTTGCAAGGAACACACCAAGAGGGAGAATTCCGGCAGCTGGAAATCTGGACCTGGAAAAGCTACGTCAGGCCACCTATTATGCACAACTCCAAATGAGCTGAAACTTTACGGAGATTTTTTATGGATTATTTGATAAATACTGGAGCCAATAAACACCAGAGGGGGCCACCAAGTGGGCACAACCCACCTGGGCGCGCCAGGTCCCCAGGCGTGCCCTAGTGGGTTGTGGCCTCCCCGGCCCACCTCCGGTGGCCATCTTCTAGTATATAAGTCATTTTGACCTAGAAAAAAAATAAGAGGAGGACTTTCAGGATGAAGCGCTGCTGCCTCGAGGCGGAACTTAGGTAGGAGCACTTTTGCCTCCGGCGGAGCGATTCCGCCGGAGGAACTTCCCTCCTGGAGGGGGAAATCATCGTCACCATCATCACCAACAACTCTCCCATCTTGGGGAGGGCAATCTCCATCAACATCTTCAACAGCACTATCTCCTCTCAAACCCTAGTTCATCTCTTGTGTTCAATCTTGTTACCGGAACTATAGATTGGTACTTGTGGGTGACTACTAGTGTTGATTACATCTTGTAGTTGATTATTATATGGTTTATTTGGTGGAAGATTATGTGTTCAGATCCATTATGCTATTTAATACTCCTCTAATCATGAACATGTTTATCATTTGTGAGTAGTTACTTATGTTCTTGAGGTCACGGGAGAAATCATGTTGCAAGTAATCATGTGAACTTGATATGTGTTTGATATTTTGATAGTATATATGGTGTTATTCCCTTAGTGGTGTCATGTGAACATCGACTGCATGACACTTCACCATATTTGGGCCTAAGGGAATGCATTGTGGAGTAGCAAATAGATGGTGGGTTGCGAGAGTGACAGAAGCTTAAAGCCCAGTTTATGCGCTATTTCGTAAGGGACCGATTGGATCCAAAAGTTTAATGCTATGGTTAGAATTTATTCTTAATACTTTTCTCGTAGTTGCGGATGCTTGCGAGGGGGGTTAATCATAAGTAGGAGGTTTGTTCAAGTAAGAATAGCACCTAAGCACCGATCCACCCACATATCAAATTATCAAAGTAGCGAACACAAATGAAACCAACATGATGAAAGTGACTAGATAAAATTCCCGTGTACCCTCAAGAACGCTTTGCTTATCATAAGAGACCGTTTTGGCCTGTCCTTTGCCTCAAATGGATTGGGCTACCTTGCTGCACTTTTGTTACTATCATCGTTACTTGCTCGTTACAAATTGTCTTGCTATCAAACTACTCGCTACTTACAATTTTAGCACTTGCAGACAATACCTTACCGGAAACCACTTGTCATTTCCTTCTGCTCCTCGTTGTTCGACACTCTTACTTATTGAAAAGAGCTACAATTGATCCCCTATACTTGTGGGTCATCATTATTCGCTTCCATTTTAGGAAGGGAGATGAGGCTTACAGAAGAGGTGTTGTTGTAGGTGATATAGTCGTCCCAGATGCAGTTTTTTGGGTTGTTGTCGTCGATTAGGAGGCAGTTCGTGCACACCATCGTGACCAGCTGTGCGAGGGCGGTCCGGTAGGTTGTTACAGAGTTGGCGCAACGCTCCAGTCTTTTGGTCGCTACCCGAGCATCTACCAGGATCATCATTGAGGAAATGTCGCTATCATTCGAGTCGGAGGCAGGTGTCCCCGGTGCGGGCTTGGTGTAGGCCGCTTATCCTGTCTGGTGGATTGGTGTGACCCAGAGCGTGCGGTCTCCATAGCGGTCGATGATGAAGGCGAGCATCCTAAAGATTATGGTGTGAGCTGGGGCCGGAGGTGGGTTGATGTTGATCCACCCTACCCCACCCGTGATGAAGGTGAGTGATCCAAAAGTAACGCTCTTCCCCGATGCAAGTTCGCCAAGATTGATGAAAGATCCGATCTCGAGTTGGTCTCCACCAACGCAACTCATGCTTGGTGCGCCAACTGGCAGTGCAAAAAACCGTTTGATTCCTCGATAGGGTAGCAAGCATATCCATAAGTACCGGAGGTGAGTTCGCATGTTTTTTACCTTGGTGAGAGCCCTCGTGGTGAAGTAATACACTACGTCCTGCTATGTTATGTATTGACGTGGGAGCACCTCATGGGAGGGGGGTACAAGAGGATGGTGAATATGGCTACTGAGAGTTCTGTCTAGGGAGTAGATGGATCTTGCTACCCCTAGCCTCGCCTTATAAAGGAGATGAGAGCTAGGGTTTACAGGGCTCCTAACAGATCTCATGCATGAGAGATTCTTGGCTTGAACTCCAAGATGAAGTCTTTGCTCCTAACCTGGCCTGGCCTGCCTCCTTGAGTCGTGTCGTCGCCAGGTCCCACTGGGCCCCAAGGCCGGCCCAACATCGGGCTTCCCGGCCGATGTGCCACCCCCGATGTATTGTACCGTATGCACAATTCATCCATAAATAGCATGCAAAAATTCTACTACAATTTATCAACTATAAATATTACAATCCAAATATGAAGGTTTTAAATAAAATGGTTCAAATTTGAATTCAGCTTAGTACAACATATGATCTTGTTGTCCCCTTGAAGCGCCCACAGATGCTCAATCAGATCATTTTGAAGTTGCTAATGGGTTCCTCGATGTCGAATATGTTGATGCATTTGGATGAAATCATGAAACGTCGCGAAATTTTATGGTGGAAGTTGGAAGGATCACGCATGGCCTCAAATTCCAGACCGTGACGAACTCCATCACCCTCATCATTTACAATCATGGTGTGCATGATCATGAAAGATATGGCGAAAAATGACTCAGATAGTGCATCTTGTTGAAGTACTCGTCCAAGAGTGTCAAATGCCCCATGTCCGATTCCGGTTCGGCACTCAATGCGCCTTGATTGATCTTTTGTAAATCAGAAGATACTCCTCTACACAGCGCATGTCTGGAAGATCGCCTTCATCATCGCCATTTCATCCTCAGTCCTCATCTAACGAACATGAATCCGTGAAATTCCTAGAGAAGTACTCCATGTCTGAATGCATCGTGTTTGCTTCAAAGTAAGAACAAAAGAGTCAAAAAAATTGGCTATGGCATTTGGTCGAACATTTGCTAGGCGTCGTGTCCGCCATCAGCATCATCTACAGGGCGAAGGGTAGGTGGGCAGCGATCGGATTAGGGGTGGATCAGCAGTGTTGGCAGAGTGGTCCTGACGCTGTGGTGTAGTGGTTAGGTCCGCTAAAGCCTGAACGGCGGTTGGGTGGCACAATAGCAGCGTTAGACTGGAAGGGAGTAGGTGCAAAGAAGGGAGGAGGGGCAGAGGGAGGAAAACAGGGGGTCTAGGTGGAGTTTTTGGGTGGGCTATGGTTGTCGGAGGCCTACGCGGCGAAGGTCCATATGCCCGTAAATCTCCCCCAACTTTGCAGCCGGTTTGTAGGATTTCGGACACCAGACGCTTTTGCAGACATTTAAGGTACGGTGTTGGATGTCAGAAAAATACAAATGTTTAGCGATGATCTGAGGTACGGCGTTGGAGTTGCCCTAACTAGTAAGATCTTACATCCGACGAAATAATTTATTTGCATGTTTGACGCGCCTTCCTACTTCAGGTTGGTGTAATATTTCCATATAAGACAATAGGCTATGCCTTTATTTGGTTTTTTATTATACACCAAGGTTATGACATTTTAATCACGTGTTACTTTCTCTTTCTATTTTAGCTTTCTGTGGTGCTATGTCCATAGTAATAAAATTATCTATACTTATTTCCGTATATATGAAGCCATGATGACAGGTTTCCCCAAAGAGGAGGAACTTTGATGGTTACTTTAGAGCTAACCTCCAACCATCCATTCCATTTCCATGCATATCAATGTAGCCATGTTCCCATGGCCCAGTATGGTTAGAAAATCAAGATACCGCCGAAATGGGTAGTGGTACCTAATTAGCATTGGATGGCAATTCTTAATAAAATCCATAGGATGGCGACATTTCTGAAGTCCTGTAGCAGCAGTTAACCCATAGTAACACGGAACAAGGATTCACGGCACGCAGGTGCGGGGCATTCAAGTCCCTGGTACCGATTTTTATTTTGGCTTCTGATTTTCAAAGTTCTATATCTTTTAAATGAAAGTTTCAGATTAAGTTATATTTTCATATTCGTGTTTCTTGTGCCCAACGCTTTGAAACAAGATCTATTTTCAATATATTTTGATGACTTTAAAGAAACGTGTTAAGTTTCAATGTTGAAACTTAGTACGAGCGACCGATTAAAATTAAATATTTTGTGTCCTCGGCCGACTAAAAAAATTGCTTAAAATAATATATCTGAAACTTGGCATTTTAGATGCAAAAACTGTAAGTTTTATCGTTGAGGCTGAAAGCTTTTTGAGAGATTTTTTTTTATTGTGTCCTCCTACAAGATTCAACTACTTCTTGAATCACGAGGCAAATCAAGCGGCGGCAGGACTTGGCAGGTGAGTGCCTCCGCAAATTTCTGTAGTAATACGTATGTTTTGAAAAATCATATCAAGTTACCAACACTGTTAGCAGCACGCATGTGAACACACGAAAGAACGGCGGTTGCCGAGGACGTACGGACACGCACAAGCTAGTAGTACATGCGTACCTCTGCCACTGTGCGCCCTACCTAGCAAATCAGCTGGTAGTACGAGCCAGCTGGATCATTAGCTGGACCGGACGCATACGTCAAGGTCGACGGATCGGCCCGTATTATCGCTGCGTGCGATTCCTTAATTTGGACAGCTTAAACTAATTGGATGGTTAGCCAACTGCAGGATCTCGCGTCCAACTGCCGGCCTATAGCAGTGTTGCACTTCGTCTCCCTCTGTGGCTAATGTGATTAGACAATTACGTGGGAGTATTTGGTGGGCTGGTTGTGTGGATTTCTATATCATTTTCGCGGGACGTTCCACACTGTTTGAGAGTCCAAATAACTCTTGGATTATTGGATTGGAATATGGTAATCATGCCTGCAGTGTCTGCTTTACATGTTTTCGGTTCAGTTTTGTACCAAACTACTTCTTCTGTTTCTATCTACGTTTATACAGTATTATATAGCGCCCCTGAATTTCATATTTTAACTTTGGTTATCAGTTTCTCCACAAAAAAACAGTAATCAAATTGACCATTATTTATGGCACATGACTATTTTGTTTGTCAAGCTGGTAGTCAATGAAGGGAGAAAATAGTATGATATCCATCGTGGTAAACAGAAAAACACAATAGACGTATCCACAATTGTAAGGTAAGTGTTGCTTTCATTGCGTTTCATGTATTTCAGGAGTCAAATGTATTAAAATGTCAAACAATACAATACACAAATGTTTATCAATCTTTCTTGTGAGCGTCGAGTTAGGACGTAATCTCAGGGGCCACAGTACATTTTGGAAACTAAACTTAATACGGTCATACTAATTAATAATTAAGCATGCCTAATCAACCAGCTTCCCATTCGCAAAGAGGGAGAACTAAGAAATATACTATGTACTGATGCAGTGGTAGTAATTTTTTGGTGCACAATCGGTACAATTATTGTAGTACCTATAGGTCCGGCTGCATGGATAGTTTAGCCATAGTGACATCGATCATGATGTATATACAAATGTGGGTCGAAGACTTCGGTGTTCTTCCTCCCTCCTTTCTTGGGTCATGCACCGGGAATGGATATCCCTCAAATTCCATGTGGGGGCGTTTTATATCTTAGCTACTCCTAGCTTAGGTGAGAGTATTAACACTAATCAATCTTACCTGTCAGTAGCTCTACTAATATTTGTAAGGAGCCGCCTAGGGGATGACGTCCAAGGTGGCTTGCTTATCAGGGCTAACAAAACCCGGCCTTTTTTTATAGCAAAAGGCTGAATTCAACTGTGAACATTTGATTAATTGTCACAGAATAGAGGTTGAGCAGATTCATATTCAAGAACTATTTCGTCGCAAGAGAAGGCATTAGTCTCTGTACGTAGCAAGGCGTTTGTGGTAAGGAAGCACATTACACAAATATGTAACAAATTTGATTCAGACATACATTGCATACACATGTTGATGAAGTGGACGCGGTTGAGGAAATTCATCATGGTCGGAGGTGGAAGTCGTCGAGTAATCCTCAATCAATGACCATGAAAACAAGTGATCATCCTCGTAAATATTGGAAACATCATATCTATTTTTAAGCTTTGTCGACACCTCGTGGACATTATCGAGGGGCATGATCAACTCAAACACTACATCCTTCAAAGCACCGAAAATAGCCTTAGCAGCTTGGGCATAGCTATGGCGATTTCCTCTACCTCAAGAGGGACTTTGGGAATCCTTCACAGGGGAAAACCTGCATCTACATTTTTTTTTTACTTTTACTCTATATTTAGACCCTTGTCCCGAAAATTACGAAGCATGTAATGGTTAATTTATACTATAATAACGAAATGTGTCTCGATATGCTAAACCACTAGCTATCAATCTTTGCTTCCAGCCGGTAAAGCCAAAGCAAGAGAGACCTTGGATATTGCCTATGAATGGGATGGAGTGTGAATAGGCTTGCAAAATATAACTAGACGTTTTTTCTTTCACAAGTTTAAAGCCTAAATCAACTAGGGTCAACTAGTTGTGCCAACAAGACAAGATATGCAAAGCTAAAGAAATCCTATGAAGACAAGCAAATAATGCAATTTCTACCCGAGATAATTGCACAAGTACCATTGCAGAAAGATAAAATAAGAAACAAAGGACACAACAATGTTATGGACTTATGGGAGTCCGTACATCCACCGATATCTTATTCTCCAAATTGAGCTCTTCACTCGAGATCCTCAGGTTGTGAGGTCCCCACGCATTGTAGCAAGCCGTTTCTGTCCCGTTGCTAGTCCATACCCATCCGCCGTAACAAGCGGTCGGTGATGTTTTCTTAGAGCATCTTCAACACCCGCGCTATATAAGTGTCGCGCTGTAAAATTTGGCTTTTTTGCACGCGCAACCATTTCGGAAGCTCCAGCGGAGACGCTAAAACCGCGCGCGTGGCATAAGTAGTTCAGCGCGCCGGCCGAAACGGCATTGTGCTCCATTTATTTGCTGCGGCCGCTCCTGCGCGCTCCACACTCGAGCGCTTGCTCGCGACTTCCACCTTGCCCAATCCAATCGTTGGCGCCACCGCCAGCACCATTCCGGCGCTTCCCCGGCCTATCCCCGTGCCGCGCTGCTTCCTTCGTCTCCCTCTAGTCGCTGCCGCCCCTCACGCGTGCCATTCTTCCGACGAACAACGCTTGGCCGTCCACTGCCGCTCGGTGCCCACAAGATGTTCAACAAAACGCTTGCAAGGTATGTATTGCTTCAACTTCACATTTTTACATGAATTTGGTGCATGTTGTTTGTAGTTTTTATAGACTAGTTTAAATTTAACATTGTACTCCCTCTGTAAACTAATATAAGAGTGTTTAGATCACTACTTTAGTATTCTAAACGCTCTTATATTAGTTACGGAGGGAGTAGATGAGTTCGTCATATGATTCTTCCGAAGAAGAATTTGATATTGAAAAGGAGGAGGGCCTTGCAATGATCCTAGCAATGCACATTAATAAAAAAACCGAAGCACGGTGGTTCGATTATGGGTCGGCAGAAAATTTGGAGGGATCGAATCGATGCCGTCAATAGATTGATGTGGCACTATTTCGTGGATAATCCCGTGTACCCCGAGTCATACTTCTGGTGCCGGTTTAGGATGAGCACCAAGTTGTTCAGGCGCATTGCAGAGAAACTAGCAAGTCATGATCGGGTTTTTCAGCAAATGAGGAATGCCGCCGCAGAGCTTGGACATAGCACCTTTCAGAAGGTGACAGCCGCTTTGCGTATGTTGGCATACGGTATTCCGGCTGATCTAGTTGATGACCACTTGGCTATGGGTGAGAGTCAAGCCATCATGCGTGTCAAGCGCTTCGTAGTTGGAATTATGCAAGTGTTTGGCCCAGAGTATTTAAGATCTCCCAATGTTGAAGACTGTGCATGGCTTTTGGAGATGAACAAAGCTCGCGCGTTCCTAGGTATGCTTGGCTCAATAGATTGCATACATTGAAGTTGGAAGAACTGTCCTAAGGCATGGCATGGACAATTTCATGACGAAAAAAGGGTTCCACTATAATCCTTGAAGCGGTGGCCGATCAAGAGACCTGGATTTGGCATGCTTTTTTTGAAATGCCTGGATCTTTGAATGACATCAACGTTGTTAATCGGTCACCACTGATGAATAAAATTGCAAATGGTGAACCGTCACCAGTACAGTTTGTAGCAAATGGCCATACATACAACTATGGCTACTATCTTGTGGATGGCATCTACCCAAAGTGGCAAACATTTGTGAAGCCGTTAAAAAAACGGAAGGTAAGAAAAAACTTGATTTCCACAATGCTTAGGCGGCGGCTAGGAAAGATGTGGAGAGAGCTTTTGGGATTTTGCAAGCCCAATTCACCATTGTGAGAGGACCGGCTAGATTTTGGGATCAAAAGATGCTTTGATACATCATGCACGCTTGTGTGATCATGCACAACATGATCATTCAGAATGAGCGTGGCCAAGATTTAGACTACTCTCAGTATGAGCTCTTGGGACATCCTGTGCGAGTGGGTGGAGGGCTGCCAGGGTGGCCCGTTTTGTTGCCTCTGAAGGAAATATGCCCTAGAGGCAATAATAAAGTTGTTATTTATATTTTCTTATATCATGAAAATGTTTATTATTCATGCTAGGATTGTATTAACCAGAAACTTAGTACATGTGTGAATACATAGACAAACAGAGTGTCACTAGTTTGCCTCTACATGACTAGCTCGTTGAATCGATGATGGTTATGTTTCCTAACCATAGACATGAGTTATCATTTGATTAACGGGGTCACATCATTAGAGAATGATGTGATTAACTTGACCCATCCGTTAGCTTAGCACGATGATCATTTAGTTTGTTGTTATTGCTTTCTCCATAACTTATACATGTTTCTATGACTATGAGATCATGCAACTCCCGAATACCGAAGGAACACTTTGTATGCTACCAAATGTCACAACGTAACTGGGTGATTATAAAGGTGCTCTACAGGTGTCTCCGATGGTGTTTGTTGAGTTGGCATAGATCAAGATTAGGATTTGTCACTCCGATTGTCGGAGAGGTATCTCTGGGCCCTCTCGGTAATGTACATCACTATAAGCCTTGCAAGCAATGTAGCTAATGAGTTAGTTACGGGATGTAGCATTACAGAATGAGTAAAGAGACCTGCTGATAACGAGATTGAACTAGGTATTGAGATACCGACGATCAAATCTCGGGCAAGTAACATACCGATGACAAAGGGAACAATGTATATCTGAAAGTGCTAGTTATCGACTAGAGGGGGGTGAATAGGTGATTTTTTTGAAAGTATTCAAAACACGAGGACTTTGAAGACAAATAGTAGAAATGAACCTATTGATATGCAGTGGAAGGTAGACTACACTAGACAAGCTATAGTTATGTAAGCAATGAAGTGAAAGCACGAAGACTATCAGCAGCTAGGTAGTATGGATCAGGATGGAAGATAGTATGAAGCCAAACAACAACAGTCTTCACACAATGAAGTCAATCAGATCATAAAGCTGGCAATGACTTCACGAAGACAAACTGTAAGTAAAGAGAGGTAAAGGATAGAACCAGTTGCTTGGTCAGGACAAGGATTTGTTGGACCAGTTCCAGTTGTTGTGACAACTGTACGTCTGGTTAGGGAGGCTGAGATTCAACTCAGAAGACCGCGTATTCACCTTATTCCCCTTGAGCTAAGGACACACAGTCCTCGCCCAATCACTCTCGTAAGTCTTCAAGGGAGACTTCCAAACCTTCACAGACTTCGTTCACCGGCAATCCACAATGACTCTTGGATGCTCAGAACGCGACGCCTAACTGGCTCGAGGATTCACAGTCCTCAAGTGTAACAAGTCTTCAGGTCACGCAGACAGAAAGACTTCGGTGATGCCTAACACTCTTTGGCTCTGGGTGTTTAGGGCTTTTTCCTCGCAAGGATTTCTCTTTCAAATGCTTCGAAGTGGGTTGCTCTCAAACGACAAAAGCCGTGCACTAACTCTGAGCAGCCACCAATTTATGGTGTAGGGGTGGGATATTTATAGCCAGGAGGCAACCCGACCTGATTTGTCTGAAATGACCCTCGGTCACTAAGGAACTGACACGTGTCTAACGGTCAAATTTCAAACACACGCGACAGCTTGACTTGGGCTACAAGTAAAGCTGACTCATCCAGCTCTGGATAAGATTTGCTCTCATTGTCTTCACTCGAAGACATAGGATTTGGTTGAGCATCACTTCAGTCACTCTGACTTTGTTCACTTGGACCCCACTTAACGGTGTGGTGATTCCTATGACTCAACAAAGAAGAAAAGGAAACTATGAAACAACCATGTCTTCGCACTCCATAGTCTTCACATGAATGTCTTCTTGAGTCATAATCTTCATTGTGAATATCTTCACAGACCACCATTGTCTTCAATGTCTTCACACATTTTTAGGGGTCATCTCTGGTAGGTAAACCGAATCAATGAGGGAATACTGTGTTATCCTGCAATTCTCACAAACACATTAGTCCCTCAACCAAGTTTGTCGTCAATACTCCAAAACCAACTAGGGATGGCACTAGATGCACTTACAATCTCCCCCTTTTTGGTGATTGATGATAAACTGGTTGAAGTTTTCAACGGGGATAAAAGTATGTGAAAGTTTAAGGATTTAAGACATTGTCTTCATAAGTAGCAAAAAGGCTCCCCCTGAATATGTGCATATAAGTAGTTTTCTCTGGAATGCAAATGCACATGGCATGTTTTACTTGTGGAGATCCTCTTCAACCTATGAAGAAAATTCATAATGCATATACAGATGTAGCGAAGATAATGACATGCATAATGAAAAATGGACGTCTGCGGAATGACTTCATGTGGAGTTTATTATCGCATCACAGAGTAGCAGGAAACATAGCAGACGACCATCAAGTTTAAGTGTTACAACCCAAAGAACCAAATGTATTAAAACCGAGAGTTGTAACCACTTGGCAAAAATTATAGCAACCATCCATATGGACCTGCTTGAATACTATCAACTCATATGCTTCTCCCCCTTTTGTCAGTAATGACCAAAAAGGTTTGAAGACATAGAGCATCTACTCGTTCCCATCAGGAGTAGATGTAGGTGTAGGGTTGATGTATGAGTTTGGTGGTGCAGAGGGGCCTGGTGCAGTGTCGAGTCACGGCGAAGCCATGGTTGGTGAAGTGGCACCATCTTCTTCATTGACGACTCTCGCAACAACTGTTGCAGTCGAAGATGAGGACTCAGAGTCTTCTATGGAAGGAGTTCGACGCAAGACGGCATTCTGGGGAGGCGTGGAATCGAATTTGAAGCGCTCGGTGAAGCCATTGTCGCGAAGATCCTCTTCAGGGCATAGTAGTGTGAGACTCTTCCAAGACCACCGACGGGCTTCATGCGCTACAAATGCGTTCTTGGTGGCAAGATTGCGAATGCGATTAATATCCACCGAGAGGCTCTGCATCTGACGCTTTAGCCAGTCATAGTGTCTATCATGTTTCTGATGTAAGGCCACAAGAAGCTCTCGGTCATTGAGTACACGAGATCGCTTCCGAGGCGTTTGAGCAATGGTGCTTTCAGTGGCTTCAGTTTGAACATGACGAGGTGCACGCATATTTCCAGCCAGAGGATAGACTCGAGTGGCAGCAAGGACTCCCTCAATTGGTTGCTTGAAGCTTTGGTGATCAACATTATGAAGATAAAGTGGCTCCTTAGCAGGCTCGGGGTAGATGGCTTCGACAGACATATCAACCTCAGGCAAGAAGACAAGATGGTTGCGCGCTGAGGGTTGATAGTCGACAGATGAATGAAGTTTGATCAGGTGCATCACCCATGGAGCATAAAACTTCAAGCCAAATAGATCAATTCCAGATGCAACAAGTTGCCTAATGAAGAAGTCTTGAGCATTGAAGCAAATGCCATTGAGAATATAGAACACCAAAGTCTTCATGGTGCCTTCAGGTTTGGCTGCAGGTGAATGTCCCTTTACTGGCCATAGATTTCGCCTCACAATGTGATAAATGGTACGAGGCAGATACTCGAGGTCCTCGACAAAGAATTCCTTGGGATATTCTGCATCTTGTGGCAATGGCTTCATCATGCTGAGCATCTGACTCATGTTTGGCTCAGGCTTCTGAAATATACTCTCCAGAGAATTCTTGTGTAGCTGACAACCAGGTTCATAGAACTCACCTGGAGTGGGCAGGGAAGTAAGCTCGATGATATCTTGAGCTTTGGCTTCATGATGCACATCTCCTGTCATCCACTCAAGGACCCAAGTCTTCGGATCCCTGTTGTAGCCACGAATGTGAAGAGTAGCATAGAACTGCAGCAGAAGCTCTTCGTTCCAATGCTCTTTGTCAATGACGAACTGCAGAAGGCCAACATGTCTGAAATAGTCTAGAGCTTCTTCCAAGCAGGGCAGTCCAGTAATGGCTTCACAATCCAGACGCATGTGAGGAAAGATTTGCCCTTGATTGTACAATACACATGAGTAATAACTGCTGATAGCTCCAGAAGCGATCAGATGAGATCTTTGGCTTCGAGTAAGGGTTCTTGGCACTGTCAAAGAATTTGTTGTGTGACGTGAAGCTGTTTACACTGAACGATCCTGGCGATGTTGCAGCACCGGGAAACCTTGACAGTCTGGGCTTTGGCTTCTGGACCTGAGGCCTATGCTCCACATGGTATTCATATTTTGGTCCGGGAGCAATGGGAGGAACCAGAACAGGCCATCTGACAGTGACAAGTTGGTCGCGATCAAATGTCTGCTCAATAGTATGAGGCCTTGGGGGTGGAACAGCAGCTTCGGCATTGATTGCGACTTCAGGCGCCACAGTGTCTTCAGCCATGACAACGTCATTGGCTTCAGCAGTGTTGTTTGTGGCCGCCTCAATGTTTTCAACCTCCGCTTAAGTAGCAGGAGGGTCGGGCATAGGCACGTTCTCCTCGAGAACAACTTCTTGAGTGATAGGGTGTAACGCCCCGGACACACCCGCCGGTGGTCGTTACTCCTAGCGGGATCTAGACTGGCCCCACAGATCAATACTAGTCTTTTCTGCGTACTTTGTCCTCACTCGTGCGCACCCGGGAGCAACTTCCCGGTCGGTCACCAATCCTGACACTACTCCAAGCTGAGCACGCTTAACTTTGGAGTTCTGTCAGAATGGGCTCCCAGAAAAGAAGCAATTCCTTATTGATATGAGTAGTCTATCATCCCTAATAAGCCAGGCTATCACATACACCCCCACTCAGAGGAACCAGCGTCCTCGTCGGGCCACAGGAACGTTCCCTCTTGGTACATACGTCTGTGCTTCCAGTCTGGTACATGTGCCATGCCGTGTGCAACGACAGGTCACAAACGTCATGAACAACATGACCGCACACCTGTCCGCAAACATCCATGTAACCGCGAGGGTCGGCTCTGATACCAACTTGTAATGCGTCGGACACACCCACCGGTGTTCGTTACTCCTGGCGGGATCTAGACTGGCCCCATAGATCAATACTAGTCTTTTCTGCGCACTTTGTCCTCACTCATGTGCACCCGGGAGCAACTTCCCGGTCGGTCACCCATCCTGACACTACTCCAAGCTGAGCATGCTTAACTTTGGAGTTCTGTCCAAATGGGCTTCCGGAAAAGAAGGAATTCCTTATTGATATGAGTAGTGTCAGGATGGGTGACCGACCGAGAAGTTGCTCCCGGGTGCACACGAATGAGGACAAAGTGCGCAGAAAAGACTAGTATTGATCTATGGGGCCAGTCTAGATCCCGCCAGGAGTAACGACCACCAGCGGGTG
Source organism: Triticum dicoccoides (assembly GCF_002162155.2). Lineage (NCBI taxonomy): Eukaryota > Viridiplantae > Streptophyta > Magnoliopsida > Poales > Poaceae > Triticum > Triticum dicoccoides. The sequence goes on from NC_041390.1 coordinate 88,493,996, forward strand.
TGTCCGGGGCGTTACATAGGGGGTGTGGCAACTCTCTCTTTTTCTTCCTGTGGTTCTTGATTGTCATCGGCTGATGCAGCCGGAATGTCTTCAGCAGCTTTTGCTTCGGACTCAGAGACATTCGCAGTAGGAGTGGCTTCAGAAAACACTTCACGTGCAACTGAGCTTTGTTGCACTTCTCCTTCTGGAATGCTCGACATGGTGACCTGAGGCCTAGGGCCTTTGCGAAGCCTGCAGAATGCGGGCGAAGCCTATGTGGATGGAGTGGTCTGCAGCATGTAGTCGTCGCCAAGCACCGGAGTGGTGACTTGAGGGGTTGGAGTTATGGGAGTTTCATCTTGAATTAGGGTGTCTTGTTGGGGGTGATCAGCCCACGAATCATTCTGAGCAATTGGCATCAAAGGACCAATGCTGGTTAGTTTTTTGTTCATGAGAACAGGCGATGATACCGTTTGGTGCTTGATTTGAGGAAGGACTTCATCATCATCTATATTGTCTTTACGACCAATGTCTTCAGCTTTGGTGGGGTCAACAGCTAGTACTTCTTCATCTTCAGGGGCCTCTGTGGAAGCAGGCTCATGAATCACTAGACGACGCTCTTGGCTTGTTGAGGCAGGACGGGCAACAGAAATTGGCTCAACCACAAGGGGCTCAGAGGCAGCAGCAACAGTACTCTCTTTCTTTGAAGACTTAGTCTTCTTCTTCTTCTTGGATGGAGCATCATTAGAAGCATCCTTGTGCTTGCGCTTCCTGGCATCAGCTTCAGCTGCACTGGTTTTCTTTAGCTCTGAAGCTGCTGAGGGGACCTTAGGCTTCGAGCGTGTCATGCTGGCAGGGAAGACAATGCGAGGTTCTTCCTGCCTTGGTGTTTCAGTTCGGGCTGTAGCAGACTTCTTCTGTTTGGTAGCCATTCTGGGGTCGATACCAGGACTCCACAGTGCCTTGTGCCTTCTCTGCCTCATTGTGTGCTTGAACACATTTCTCTGCGAAGTATTTCATCCACTCTCTTGAACCTTTTGCTTCTTCACGTTTTTTGTGAAACTGTTCCTTGAGCTCATGCAACATCTTCTTGAAGCTTTGAACATCAGCTACGCTGAGCTTTGCCATGTGCTTCTTGAACTGTGCCTTATCAAATCAATTTTGTTCTTCGGATCGACAATCTTCTGAGCCAAGGCCAATTCATTAGCAATGGCTCCATGGAAGGTGACGCTGATGTCAACTGGCAACTGAAGATCATCAATGCTGAGGCTCAGGTCATCAAACCATTCGTCGATGAAGTGGTTCAGAATATCCACATCAAAGAGGGGCAGATTGTTGAAGATCTCCGCCTCTTGCTTGCTCTTGATCGGCATCTCAAGGGCATCATCACCAAGATCTTCATCGCTGGACAGATCAATGGTTTCATCTTCGTTCCGCAGAACGGCAGCAGGAGTAAGTTCATGCCCAAAAATCTTCATGGGTTTCTTCTTCTTGGGCTTCTCCATCTTCTTGGAGACACGAGAGAGATCTTCTGATTGCACACTGGGTTCAGGAGGTGCAGTTGCCAATGGATTTGCACGCGAAACTTTCGGTGTAGCAGAGGGCTTTGAAGCCTTTGATTTCTTCTGCTTCTGCGACTGAGGTGGAGCTGGCGCTTCATTAGAATCTGCGTCATCAACTGAGTGATCCACCGTAGCCCCCAGTACAACAATGTGAGTGATGAGGCCTTCGAGGTTGTAGAAGGGGCCGATTTCATTGGGATTGGCATCGCGGGTGCCATCAGCCCTTGGAGTAGGCGGACCAGGGTTGAAATTGAGTCCAAGGTCCTTCTTGTTCTTCTTTGCTAACTCTTTTGCAAACTGATAGTTACGCTTGAAGAGATTTTCGTCACAACACCACAACAAAGACGATGGGTCAGCGTTTTTGGGCTGTGGCCCTCGGAGCATGCACAGATAGAAGTCTTGAGCAATGGCTCCGAGCTTGGACTTGGGCTGCATATTTCTGTATAGAATATCTCCCCAGGGCTCCTTGTTGGCGTTCTTTTCAGCATATTCAGCAGTCACAAATCTGTACATGAACCATTGCTCTGCCCAATATCTTCGAATCCATTGGATTCGGATCTTGCGCTCGCCATAGCTCTCCTCGGGATCTGACTTGTATTGCTCAAACAATCTGGAGGCAGATCCTTGGCTGTATGTCCATGGTGCTGCCTGCCGCCCTTCCTTACAGACTTTTCAGTGGCCATTGGATTCAAGCTGAATGGCTTCAAGACTGTAAATGGCTTCCTCTTGCTGGTCAGACAGGAACTGGCTTCAGGAGAGTTGATGTGACACTGCAAAAACTCTGCAAATGAATGCAGACTATGAGAACCAAGGGATTCTCCCACGGACATGTACCTGTGACAGCATTAAGGTGCGAGGGAAGGGGAAGAGTTCATATGCATTCTCAGAAGATTTTGAAGATAAATCAGTTTGAAGACATTGACCTCATAGTGCAAAGACATTCACTTATTTGAAGAGAGTCGGTTCTAGATTTGTATGAATCCATGAATAAGTACAAGTGAGGAATCTAACTAGTTGTGAAGCATAAGTGAATATACTTGGCATGATATGAGATGCAGACATGGACAGATCCAGATATGAAAGTGAAAAAACTAGTTTTGGATGAAGTGAATGGATTTGACAGATCAAAAAGGCAGTAAAAAGTAAGTTTTAATTACCGCTTGACGAACTGCTAGACGAGATGGAGAGAGAGGCCGAGCAGTTCAATCTCCCGCGCCCTAACTTGGCAACGGAAGACACCTACGGCGATGGCGGAGAGGACGAGGTCGGCGGCCGGTGTGAGGACGGCATCGAAGATGTCGCGGCAGCTAAGCACTTCGTCTCCGGCGTCGACGCGAGCTAGCGGAGGCGCTAGGGTTTTGGTGCGAGGAGAAGAGGTGGAAGAAGAGATAATGACCGTGGTGAGGTGTGTATTTATAAGGATAGGGATGGCACAATGTTATTATGCAGGAGCCCCTGGCGGTTCACATCTGAAGGACACGTGGCACGCATGCAACTCACTAAAAGTTGTTCCATGTTCCCACGCACGCCTGTATTGTTCGGTGGTTGTTCCGGCTTCTCCGGTATTCATGCAAAAAGGATATGGCATTAAAAATAGATTTAAACGTTTATCTCTTTGTCTTCAGCTCACAAGGACTCAGAGAAGACAAATGACAGGTTTCAATAGAATGCATATGATTTGGATAGATAGAATCTGAGGTAGAAGCATAGAGGGGGTTAGGGTCCAATCACATTCACTTAGATCAAAAGATTCAAACAAGAAGACATAGATATAAGTGAACATTGTAGAGGACAGGACACAAATATTTGTATATATCAGTATGAGACCAAATCAACATTGTGAAGATAAACATGACATCAAATCAGTGTTGAAGACAAACCAAATGCGAAGACTATGCAAATGTGACGCCAATAAAAACACTTCAAACAAGAGTTTGGTGGTCGTGTTGCCCACCGTATTGGAAGTATTAGACCCAGACACGACGCACAATTATTGTGGCGCTCTGAAGTCAAATTCCACATTAATGTATTCACACTTAGAGTGTATGTCTTCATTGATTGAAGATATACGTTACTTCATGTGTTGCACATCTAAGTCATCAACATGCATAAGCGTTATGATGTGTGTCCAATCATAGGACATTTGAGGATTCTAAGATATTTAGCTCACATCACAACTTGCAAAACTTTTTCTCATCCAAGGGCTTTATGAAGATATATGCCAATTGATCTTTTGTGTTGACGTGAATGATATCAATATCTTCCTTCATGACATAATCTCTGAGAAAGTGATGACAAATCTGAATGTGCTTTGTCTTCGAATGCTGAACTGGGTTGTTGGCAATCTTGATGGCGCTTTCATTGTCGCAGTAGAGTGGCACTTGCTTCAGATGGATGTCATATTCCTTGAGAGTTTGCTTCATCCATAGAAGCTGAGCACAGCAAGATGGGGTTTATATCATATTGCTTGAGTTTATCCCTCTACATGATGTCATCTTGCCTAATGCGTTACTCTGTTCTTATGAACTTAATAATCTAGATGCATGCTAGATAGCGGTCGATGTGTGGAGTAATAGTAGTAGATGCAGAATCATTTCGGTCTACTTGTCGCGGACGTGATGCCTATATACATGATCATGCCTAGATATTCTCATAACTATGCGCTTTTCTATCAATTGCTCGACAGTAATTTGTTCACCCACTGTAGAATTTGCTATCTTGAGAGAAGCCACTAGTGAAACCTATGCCCCCCGGGTCTATCTTCCATCATATTATTTTCCTATTTACTTGTTATTTCTATCGTTGTTTATTTTGCAATCTTTATTTCCCAATCTATACAATAAAAATACCAAAAAATATTTATCTTATTATCTCTATCAGATCTCACTTTCGTAAGTGACTGTGAAGGGATTGACAACCCCTTTATCGCGTTGGTTGCGAGGTTCTTGTTTGTTTGTGCAGGTACTAGGGACTTGCGTGTTACCTCCTACTGGATTGGTACCTTGGTTCTAAAAACTGAGGGAAATACTTACGCTACTTTGCCGCATTACCCTTTCCTCTTCAAGGGAAAACCAACGCAAGCTCAAGAGGTAGCAAGAAGGATTTTTGGCGCCGTTGCCGGGGAGGTTGCACCAAGTCAAGTCAAGATTTGATCTCCCGTCAACAAGCCATTTCTGACGCCGTTGCCGGGGATATCTACGAACAAGTCAAGACATACAAAGTACCCATCACAAACTCTTATCCATCGCATTACATTATTTTCCATTTGCCTCTCGTTTTCCTCTCCCCCACATCACCTTTGCCTTTTCTTCGCCTTCTTCCCGTATGTATTTTTGTTTGTGTTTCCATGTGCCTTCTATTTGCTTGTATCTTTGCTTGCTAAAAATCTATTGATATGGATCCACTTAAAGTGTTCTACTTGGATAATCTTCGATCCTTATGCGCTCGTGCTGAAATCCAAACTGGCCTAGTTGATGGGAAATCTTTAGATGAGCATGCTCATTTTGTGCGCCATCGTTCGTCTGAAAAGGGGAAGCTCTTATGGTATCAAATAAATAGTTTTCTATGCTATGCTTGCAATCTTTGTGAAATTTATGACTTTACTTGTTGCTCTAAGAACCCTAAAAAACAGCTTCCCTACCTATGTGAGTTTAATGATAATGAAATCTTATCTTCTTATGGAAAGGGTGTTTATAGTTACTATGATATCGAACAAATTGAAGAATTTGTCATTTTTAAGGGTGCTCATAAAGTTGCTTCTTTGATTGAAAAGTATGATATTACTCTCTACAAATCTGAAAATTTCGACATACTTAAATATTGCTATGAAAACTATGCTCACAATGCCTATAACACCCCCAGTGTCATGCTACAGTAACCCTCTGTGATCAAACTAATCATTTTTCCGAACAGTGCTTCATCACCTTTGATCAATATCCCATTTGAAATTCCAGTCAATTCAAATTCAAGTGAAGTTTGAAGTTGCTCAAAAGTTGCTGGAAAAATGTTCATCACTTGTCAAAAATTCCATAACAATTATTCGTTTAGGAACACAACATCACTTTTGTGCAAAGATGATCATTAGCAATCATAACAGCACCAATTCAACATTTTTAAATGCTATCCTATTTATGAAAAATTGTAAATGAATTCTTCTAGTCTCCAAAATATTTGTGGCACTGTCTATAATCACCAGGGATTTAATGGGACACATCCCAAATTTTTCTTAAGTGAAACAGTTGACCAAATAATTCCCTTTCTCTCTCTGTTAATAAATAATGGTAGAATATATAAAAAAAGGGCCAGGCTGCACTGTGCACTTGGCCCAGCCGCGCAAGAGTGCAGCCCAGCCCACCTAACCCTGTCGTCCCCTACCTCTGTTCACCGGGGGCTGGGTGGACGCACGCGCGCCGTCCATGGCTGCCGATGGCCACGAGGCGGCCATCCGGCGACTCCCTGGCGACTACTAGGTCGCCCCGACCTGGACAAACTCTAGCTGCACCCCCCCACTTGCCCCACGCACCTCGCCTCTCTCTTTTCCCCCCACCTTGCTCCAGAGCTCGTCGCCATCGCCACGTCGATCCCGCGGCCACCGTCTTCGCCCCGCGTCGCCAACATGCCGTAGGCATCCGCCGTTGTCCTCCATGTCGAACGGTGCCCACCGTTGGAGCCGGAAGGCTCCGCAGCGCCGGTTCCACCCCGTCTTCCTCCTCGGGACGCCCGAGCTCGCCGTTGTCAATTCGCTCCACTGAGCCTCCCCCAAGCCCACGTTTGCACACCTACAGGCGCTCAGTGAGCTCCGCCTCCCTCTCCCTCTCTCCCCGTGCTCTTCCCCGCGCCGTAGCTAGCTGTCGCTGCCGTGGCCGAGCTCTGTTCTCCGCCGACGAGCCCGTGGCCATGACCATGGCCCTTGTCACGCTCGCCTGAGGCCTCCGCCGTGCTCCTAGTGCTTCCAGGAATGCAACACGTGCACGCATGCTTCCTGCCGTGCCCCTTAGCACCTACCTCGACGGGCGCCCGAACGCGTCGCCGCCTCCGCTCGCCGCCGTCATTCTTCCAGTGACCTTTTAGTCACGGGCTCAAGCCCGTTGCACTCCCCGCACCGCGTAGATCCCCCAGCCTCTCCGTTTGCTCGATAGCATGCTGTAGCTCTGTTTTCGTCGAGCACCCGTGCACGCCGCCGCCTCCGCCGCTTGCCGTCGCCGTCAACAGCCTTTTCTGGCCGGGCCACCACCGTAGTTCGACGCGCGCTGCTCCGCTCGTTCGAACGCACCCTAGAACGCGCGAAGTGGTCGCCTACAGGCGAAATCCGACGAGGCCCGAGGCCCTCCGCCGCATTTTGGCGTCACCTGCGTCGAGCCACCGGCCACCGCCGACGTGGCTGGCCTGGGGCCACCCCAGAGCCACTGCCCGTGGGCCCCGCGGGTCCCAGTTGACTGGGTTGACCCAATCAACTTGCTGGCTGGGCAACCCCAGCCACTCACATGTGGGCCCCCTGTGTTAGATTAGTCTAATAATGTTTTATAAAAAAAATGATTAGTTAACCTAAAGCACTCACTGACGCCCGGGGCCCACCCTCTAATTAACCCTCTGTTAGTCTAAATTAACATTGTTAAAGTCACAGAGGCTGACATGTGGGTCAGGTTTGACCTGGTCAGCCGTCTGTTGACCTGCTAATGTCACTGTGACATCATGCTGACGTCATATATCATTTTCTATAAATAAAATAAATCCAGAAAATAAGAAAATCTTTAGAAATTCATCGAAAATAATCCGTAACTCCGTTGAAAATGTTTTCTATATGAAAGTTGCTCAGAAAAATCCAACGAATCCGAATACGCGGTCTGTTCACCTGTCACATGCCCCTAGCATGCTGAACATGGAACCGTTCCCTCTCTTTCATCTATCCGGAATCTTCCTAACGCCGGGAATTCATCCTCGGATGTTTATCCCCTCCGTCTGCAATGTGTTGTACTACGTTATGGCAACCCTAGCTCTGCCCGTCGTCATGTTATGCTTTGTGGTGCTATGTTGCTTTATATTTATTGTTTCTTCCCCCTCATCTCTCCGGTAGACCCTGAGACCGATGTCGCCCCTGCGATCGACTACGTCGACGGCGACCCCTCCTTGCTAGAGCAACCAGGCAAGCAAACCCCCCTTGAGCATTCCGATATCGCCTATTTCTTTTCCTCTCATGCTTGCATTAGAACTGCTACTGCTTTCTGTATGATCCTACTCTGATGCATAGCCTGTTGTTACCTGCTTTTGTACCTTACTTACTTATCCTAAACTGCTTAGTATAGGTTGGTTAGAGATCCATCAGTGACCCCCACCTTGTCCCAGTTGCCTCGCTTTATGTTTGATGACTCGATCAACGTGATCGACGTCCAGGCCCCGACACCGCACATCACCCCCCCTAGTTGTACGACTCTGTAGAGTTACCATCGAGTGCCGAGGGTGGAACCTCTTACATCACTCCTGATGAGATCTCTGTAGTGTAGCTATACGGTCGAGGTCATCGAGGGTGATTTCCTCCTTAACCACTTCCGTTACCGCTCTATCGTGCAACCCCTCAAGTGTGAACCTTGAGGGTGGATCCTCTTACGTTCACCTTGATGATAACATCGAGTGGGATTCACCGGGGGTGATTCCTCGGGTTTTCCCCTTGGTGTTAGACACACAGTTACTATGGTTACTATGACTTTACACTGCGCCATGTTACTAAAGACGGGTCGACCCTGAGGGGTACCCGCGCGAGCTTAATAGCGAGTGATGTGGAGTCGGGTTGACCTGGAAGGTGCCCGCGAGATACTTACGAGGCGTGGCTGGGCATTCTTAGCCCTTGCCGCAAGTACTTGAGACGGGGCAACGGGATCACATCTTTCGTGAGTCTCTGCCTGTTACCGCGCGTTCCTAATCCACTATGATTTGGATATTTGATTCGAGGGGCCTCTGGCCTGATAGCACTAACCATCACGTGGGCATAGTATGGGTGTTCTGCGTCGTATACATCAGCCGGAGCTTAATAGACGTCAGCGACTAAGCGGCGCGCGCCGGGTTGGACTGCGTAAGCACCTGCCTTGTTGAAGGAGGTAGCTAGGTCTACTCACCGGCCGCCCACGCAACATGCAGGAGTTCTCGGGGAGATGGCCCATGACCCCTGGGGGCATAGGTTTAGTCCGGCGTGTTGGCCTCTCTATTAAGCCTAGGTCGGGTTGCGGCGTATTGTTTGGCCGAGGCTGGGCATGACCCAGGAAAGTGTGTCCGGCCGGAGCTAATCGAGCATGGTGGGTAAGTTGGTGCACCCCTGCAGGGAAGAAAACATCTATCAATAGCCTGTCCTACGGTAACAAACACTTGGAGTTATATCCCGATCGATACAACTAGAACTGGATACTTGAGATGAGACATGGAGATGAGACTTGGATATGAGATGATAACTGGATAGTATGGCTCTGGGATTGCTTTCTCGCAGGGAGTCGAGAAAGGATCTCTGGCCGAGGTTGATAACATTACTGCTACTTTACTTTATGCTACTCTACTCCCTCCTGTTGCTGCAAGATGGTGGTTTCCAGAAGATGCTAGTCTTCGATAGGCTAGGCTTTCCGCTTCCCTTCTGGCATTCTGCAGTTTAGTCCACAGATACAACCCATTCCTTTGATACAGATGCATACTTAGTTTAGATCTGATGTAAGTCTTGCGAGTACTTTGTATGAGTACTCACGGTTGCTTTGCTACTCCTTTTTCCCCATACCCGATTGTTGCGACCAGATGACGGATCCCCGGAGCCAGACGACGCCACTGATGACTACTACTACCCAGAGGATGCTTACTACTACGTGAAGACCGCAGACGGCTAGGAGTAGTTAGGAGGGTCCCAGGCAGGAGGCCTTGCCTTTTCGATCGTTGTTGCTTTTGTGCTAGCCTTCTTACGGCAATCTTGTCTAACTTATGTCTGTACTCAGATATTGTTGCTTCCGCCGACTCCTGTGTATTCGAGCTTATGTATTCGAGCCCTCGAGGCCCCTGGCTTGTAATATAAAGCTTGTATTATTTTGATTTGTGTCTAGAGTTGTGTTGTGATATCTCCCCGTGAGTCCTTGATCTTGATCGTACACATTTGCGTGTATGATTAGTGTACAATTGAATCGAGGGCGTCACAAGTTGGTATCAGAGCCGACTGCCTGTAGGAATCCTCCTTCCACACTCCTTGGCCGAAGTTGAGTCTAGACATTACAAAAAGTTTTACTAACATGGCTGTGTGCCTTATGGGCCCACGTCTTCATTGGGTGGTATTAGGATCTTTTATTCCTCATCTATACTCTGGGACTCTAAACTCTCTTCTATTCGGGTTAAATGATTTTACTAATTCTAACTCTAGGATCTCGTAACCACTTCCTGCCGGAGAACCCCTTCATTCCAGATGATGGCTTGATTCATCAGTAGACCTCGAAGATACTCTCCGATGTTGTCCCGAGAACTTGTGCTCATGCGTGTGCAATTCGCTCCATCGTCAACCCTAATAGATAACTACATGCCCTTGCCATTCTTACATTCATCCCCAACTGCTCTTGTTATTACAAGGTGCATCGATTTATTCTTCGACTTTGAAGAATCTCTTGAACCACTGCCTTACAGATCCCCTACGAATAATTCCTCGCACTTATCGAGTATCCGCTCATTCCTAGTTGTTCTTGCGTTCCGCAAAAGACTTTGAAATACTGTTTGATCTTTCGAAAATCCTCAACAACTTGTTATTCTTGGAATTCTTGCATACTTGCATTCCGGTTAATTCCATTGGTCTAGCAATTTACTTAAAAAACCTTTGTGGTTGTCATTCTGATCCTTTTGATTCAACATGTGTGTGAATGCACACAATCATCAGTTGTCCCCTGGAATTTATTGTTCCAAATTCATACGTCATTCCGGACATGAGTTGGATCTCGACCAATCAAATTGCCATCGATTATACCCCTAAGGCTATTCAACTTATCCATCCCTAATCAGAGCATTGCTTCTGATCCCTTGTCTTGGAATTGATAATTCCTTTGCATTTGAGCTTTGAGTTAGTCAGTTGTTTCTATAATCCGATGCACTTGCATTCCTTTTTCCTTTGATAGAGTACTGATACTCACATCAGCTCTGTTGTAGACCACCAGACCTCTTGTTGGATTATTATCCAACAATGTCCTTCATATTCAAATAACCTTGTGAGCTTTTCCACGAATATATAAAGCCTTTGGTAAATGGTATCCTCTGTTTTCTCAACCGTGCTCTGTTTTCGAGCTGGTGGTATTTACTATTGAAGCTTGTGGTATATGTTTCCATGATACCTTGACGGGTTGAACCTATGCCTTCCTTAATTGGTGTGAACTCGAAAGTTTTCACGAGTCATACTCTTCTGGTATTTTGCTAGATAAATTTCAACACTACAACTTCTTCGAAAGTGAGAGGTGAATGGAAGGTTATACATTGAAGAAGTGGGAGTCGACCTTGAACTTTGTGTTCATGCCCATGGACCCGATGTGGAACTTATCATGAAAGCTTCTTGCAAATATTTAATCATTTGGGCAATTCTTCCGGTGTCATTAAATTGGATCCCTTGCAACTATGGTTCCGACCATATTATTCTTCTTTGATCCCATTCCTCGGGCAAGTTTGAGCACTTGTCTTCTACAGAGAAATACCCTAGTCCAACCTCTACATTGATCTGTCATCGAGTATTACCCCCTTGTTATCTTGAGATTATCATGGAACTGCATAACTTCGTATGAGTTCTCCATCAAGTACTACATTCTCATTGATTCAATTTTTTTTCACGGGCTCTGGGTCATTAAACGCTCAAGGACACCGATAACTGGATCGAGTCCGCATCGTGATTAAACAACTATTAGTAATCTTCTTTACTTATGAGTTTGTACTCGACCACGTCATTTCTAGCATGATCGGCTATATCAGTATCATGCTGATTTTAACTGTGCTACCTGGTCCTTCTTCCCGGAATATAATTTTTCGACGATGAGCTAAGCTTACGTTGATCTTCCTCATCATGTCATTTCGCCTTGAAACAACAAACTTGGTTTGGAGTTTGTGTCTTACCCTTGGTTCCAATAACCTTTCGCTTCATCATTCCTTTGACTGGATGTCATCGCCGATTGATTACATCTTCATGAATTCTCTCGACAAATGTGTCGTGATCATCATCAACATTCTAAGCTTTTCCAGGATATCAATCAAATTCATGAGGAGAAATACAATCCTTCCCCTCGATGATTTATGTTATCATCGACAACATTCTTGCCTTCCCCAACACAAACTTGTTCATATTAATTTTGGGAATACATCCTTTTTGACATGTCGATGGATTGCTACTGAGCCCGTCGGCCACACCCTCATCTTTTCCCTGCTAAAATGGTATGACTTATTTTCTAAGTTGTTTCCGATGGGTCCTTGGTGTATCCAAAGTTTGACCTTTGCTTGTAACCATGTCAATGCTATCTCGAAGCATGTCTGTGGTAATCCAATCTCCAATAAGAACATTTGAAGCACGATACTAAATTTTCTTTATCAGTTATCCAAAAACCGTGGTATGGGTAATGTCATGAAATTCTTTCCCTTTATCTAATTGGTTGTCTACTTACTATCCTGTCATGGATATCATCCTCTGCTTGTCCTTGGGAAGGATATACTCCTGATAATTGTGTTTAAACACATTTTCCTTTCCATTGTTCTGATTAATATACTAATCATATTTTTCCTTTCCATTCTTTTGTTTAACCTTTCCGGTAAACTAACTTATCTCAGTAGAGATAATTTCTTGCTTAGGTAGCACCTCAATGTACAACTCTGTCAGTAAAGACCCTGCTATTATTGCTGTTGACATTCCGGTAGCCACCGATGGACGAGAACTTTGCCTAATGGCCCGCCTTGTTCAACGAGCAGGAAAATGGTTCTCTTCGCCCCTCGCCCTTGGTACCGACGTTATTGCCGATATAACTGGCAGACTACACTCTGACATGCCTTGCTATCATAACCTTGTAACATGTCACCGCTCCCCCCTACTTTTAACCCACATGGTGGGTCCATAACCCACAGTTCCACAGGATCAGAACCTGACTCTCCTGTATATCCTTTATTCCGAAGTATCATTTGCTCTTGGCTTTGTGTGTTGTCACGAGCCACCATCCGGGAGATGATCTATTCCCGATGCTCTAAACCCCTTTCTCATACTCTATTCGGGTATCGATCGTTTTTCTATCCGTTTGATCCTTCCTGTTGTACCTTCATACATGCTCTCGAGGTCTTATTAACTTTCTACTCGAGAGATACTTCTGCCACATTCTTTGAATTGTTCACCATATAATTAACCCTATAAGGGTCAGTTCTCCCAAACTTACTTTTTACTTCTGCACTTAAATCTCAGGACGAGATTTCTTGTAGTGGAGGAGATTTGTAACACCCCCAGTGTCATGCTACAGTAACCCTCTGTGATCAAACTAATCATTTTTCCAAACAGTGCTTCATCACCTTTGATCAATATCCCATTTGAAATTCCAGTCAATTCAAATTCAAGTGAAGTTTGAAGTTGCTCAAAAGTTGCTGGAAAAATGTTCATCACTTGTCAAAAATTCCATAACAATTATTTGTTTAGGAACACAACATCACTTTTGTGCAAAGATGATCATTAGCAATCATAACAGCACCAATTCAGCATTTTTAAATGCTATCCTATTTATGAAAAATAGTAAATGAATTCTTCTGGTCTCCAAAATATTTGTGGCACTATCTATAATCACCAGGGATTTAATGGGACACATCCCAAATTTTTCTTAAGTGAAGTAGTTGACCAAATAATTCCCTTTCTCTCTCTGTTAATAAATAATGGTAGAATATAAAAAAATATAAAAAGGGCTAGGCTGCACTGTGCACTTGGCCCAGCCGAGCAAGAGTGCAGCCCAGCCCACTTAACCCTGCCGTCCCCTACCTCTGTTCACCGAGGGCTGGGTGGACGCGCGCGCGCGCCGTCCGTGGCTGCCGATTGCCACGAGGCGGCCATCCAGCGACTCCCCGACGACTACTAGGTCGCCCCGACCCAGACAAACCCTAGCTACCCCCCCACTTGCCCCACGCACCTCACCTCTCTCTTTTCCCCCCACCTTGCTCGAGAGCTCGTCGCCATCGCCGCGTCGATCCCGCGGCCACCGTCTTCACCCCGCGTCGCCAACATGCCGTAGGCGTCCGCCGTCGTCCTCCATGTCGAACGGTGCCCACCGTTGGAGCCGGAAGGCTCCGCAGCGCCGGGTCCACCCTGTCTTCCTCCTCGGGACGCCCGAGCTCGCCGCTGTCGATTCGCTCCGCCGAGCCTCCCCCGAGCCCATGTTTGCACACCTACAGGCGCTCAGTGAGCTCCGCCTCCCTCTCCCTCTCTCCCCGTGCTCTTCCCCGCGCCATAGCTAGCTGTCGCCGCCGTGGCCGAGCTCTGTTCGCCGCCGACGAGCCCGTGGCCATGACCATGGCCCTTGTCACGCTCGCCTGAGGCCTCCGCCGTGCTCCTAGTGGTTCCAGGAACGCAACAGGCGCACGCACGCTTCCTGCCGTGCCCCTTACCACCTACCTCGACGGGCGCCCGAACGCGTCGCCGCCTCCGCTCGCCGCCGTCATTCTTCCGGTGACCTTTTGGTCACGGGTTCAAGCCCGTTGCACTCCCCGCACCGCGTAGATCCCCCCAGCCTCTCCGTTTGCTCGATAGCGCGTTGTAGCTCTGTTTTCGTCGAGCAGCCGTGCACGCCGCCGCCTCCGCCGCTTGTCATTGCCGTCACCGGCCTTTTCCGGCCGGGCCACCACCGCAGTTTGACGCGCGCTGCTCCGCTTGTACGAACGCACCCTAGCGCGCGTGAAATGGTCGCCTGTAGGCGAAATCCGACGAGGCCCGAGGCCCTCCGCCGCATTTTGGCGTCGCCGGCGTCGAGCCACCGGCCACCGCCGACGTGGCTGGCCTGGGGCCACCCCAGAGCCACTGCCCGTGGGCCCCGCGGGTCCCAATTGACTGGGTTGACCTAGTCAACGTGCTGACTGGGCAACCCCAGCCACTGACATGTGGGCCCCCTGTGTTAGATTAGTCTAATAATGTTTTATAAATAAAAATGATTAGTTAACCTAAAACACTCACTGACGCCCGGGGCCCACCCTCTAATTAACCCTCTGTTAGTCTAAATTAACATTGTTAAAGTCACAGAGGCTGACATGTGGGTCCCACTAGACCCACTTGTCAGGTTTGACCTGATCAGCCATCTGTTGACCTGCTGATGTCACTGTGACATCATGCTGACGTCATATATCATTTTCTATAAAAATAAATAAATCCAAAAAATAAGAAAATCTTTAGAAATTCATCGAAAATAATCCGTAACTCCGATGAAAATGTTTTCTATATGAAAGTTGCTCAGAAAAATCCAACGAATCCGAATACGCGGTCCGTTCACCTGTCACATGCCCCTAGCATGCTGAACATGGAACCGTCCCCTCTCTTTCATCTGTCCAGAATCCGCCTAACGCCGGGAATACATCCTTGGATGTTTATCCCCTCCGTCTGCAATGTGTTGTACTACGTTAGGGCAAACCTAGCTCTGCATGTCATCATGTTCTGCTTTGTGGTGCTATGTTGCTTTATATTTATTGTTTCTTCCCCCTCATCTCTCCGGTAGACCCCGAGACCGATGTCGCCCCTGTGATCGACTAC
Organism: Triticum dicoccoides; assembly: GCF_002162155.2. Lineage (NCBI taxonomy): Eukaryota > Viridiplantae > Streptophyta > Magnoliopsida > Poales > Poaceae > Triticum > Triticum dicoccoides. The sequence continues at coordinate 88,509,275 of NC_041390.1, forward strand.
GTCGACGACGACCCCTCCTTGCCAGAGCAACCAGGCAAGCAAACCCCCCTTGAGCATTCCGGTATCGCCTATTTCTTTTCCTCTCATGCTTGCATTAGAACTGCTACTGCTTTCTGTATGACCCTACTCTGATGCATAGCCTGTGGTTGTTACCTGCTTTTATACCTTACCTACTTATCCTAAACTGCTTAGTATAGGTTGGTTAGAGATCCATCAGTGACCCCCACCTTGTCCCAGTTGCCTTGCTTTATGTTTGATGACTCGATCAACGTGATCGACGTCCAGGCCCCGACACCGCACATCACCCCCCTAGTTGTACGACTCTGTAGAGTTACCATCGTGTGCCGAGGGTGGAACCTCTTACATCACTCCTGATGAGATCTGTGTAGTGTAGCTATACGGTCGAGGTCATCGAGGGTGATTTCCTCCTTAACCACTTCCGTTACCGCTCTGTCGTGCAACCCCTCAAGTGTGAACCTCGAGGGTGGATCCTCTTACGTTCACCTTGATGATAACATCGAGTGGGATTCACCGGGGGTGATTCCTGGGTTTTCCCCTTGGTGTTAGACACATAGTAACTATGGTTACTATGACTTTACACTCCACCATGTTACTAAAGACGGGTCGACCCTGAGGGGTACCCGCGCGAGCTTAATAGCGAGTGATGTGGAGTCGGGTTGACCTGGAAGGTGCCCGCGAGATACTTACGAGGCGTGGCCGGGCATTCTTAGCCCTTGCCGCAAGTACTCGAGACGGGGCAACAGGGTCATATCTTTCGTGAGTCTCTGCTTGTTACCGCGCATTCCTAATCCACTACGATTTGGATATTTGATCCGAGGGGCCTCTGGCCTGATAGCACTAACCATCACGTGGGCATAGTATGGGCGTCCTGCATCGTATACATTAGCCGAAGCTTAATAGACGTCAGCGACTGAGCGGCGCGCGCCGGGTTGGACTGCGTAAGCACCTGCCTTGTTGAAGGTGGTAGCAAGGTCTGCTCACCGGCCGCCCACGCAACGTGCAGGAGTTCCCGGGGAGATGGCCCATGACCCCTGGAGGCATAGGTTTAGTCCGGCGTGCTGGCCTCTCTATTATGCCTAGGTCGGGTTGCGGCGTATTGTTTGGCCGAGGCCGGGCATGACCCAGGAAAGTGTGTCCGGCCGGAGTTAATCGAGCGTGGTGGGTAAGTTGGTGCACCCCTGCAGGGAAGAAAACATCTATCGATAGCCTGTCCTACGGTAACGGACACTTGGAGTTGTATCCCGATCGATACAGCTAGAACTGGATACTTGAGATGAGACATGGAGATGAGACTTGGATATGAGATGATAACTGGATAGTATGGCTCTGGGATTGCTTTCTCGCAGGGAGTCGAGAAAGGATCTCTGGCCGAGGTTGATAACATTACTACTACTTTACTTTATGCTACTCTACTCCCTCCTGTTGCTGCAAGATGGTGGTTTCCAGAAGATGCTAGTCTTCGATAGGCTAGGCTTTCCCCTTCCCTTCTGGCATTCTGCAGTTTAGTCCACAGATACAACCCATTCCTTTGATACAGATGCATACTTAGTTTAGATCTGATGTAAGTCTTGCGAGTACTTTGGATGAGTACTCACGGTTGCTTTGCTACTCCTTTTTCCCCATACCCGATTGTTGCGACCAGATGACGGATCCCAGGAGCCAGACGACGCCACTGATGACTACTACTACCCGGAGGATGCTTACTACTACGTGAAGACCGCAGACGACTAGGAGTAGTTAGGAGGCTCCCAGGCAGGAGGCCTTGCCTTTTTGATCGTTGTTGCTTTTGTGCTACCCTTCTTAAGGCAATCTTGTCTAACTTATTTCTGTACTCAAATAGTGTTGCTTCCGCTGACTCTTGTGTATTTGAGCTTATGTATTCGAGCCCTCGAGGCCCCTAGCTTGTAATATAAAGCTTGTATTATTTTGATTTGTGTCTAGAGTTGTGTTGTGATATCTCCCCGTGAGTCCTTGATCTTGATCGTACACATTTGCGTGTATGATTAGTGTACGATTGAATCGAGGGCGTCACAATGCCTACGTTAAGGAATTTTTTGAGATAATGATCGTTGCTTTGGAAGAAAATAATGATATGCACGAATCTATAGATAATTATGATTCCGATGATTTGATTGAAATATCCCTTGATGAACATGATGCTTGCTATTCTTGTAGCCATGATGCCAATATTTATGGAGATGAGTTTGCTATAGTTCCTTATGTTAAACATGAGATTATTGCTATTGCACCCATACTTGATAGTTCCTTGAATCAAAAGCATGATTGCAATTATTTTACTATAAATTTTGTTGATGTCAATTGTGCTAATAATATGCAAACCCCTAAGCTTGGGGATGCTAGTTTTGCTATGTCTACTACTTGTTCCAATGATCATGATTGGGGTGATTCTTCTTATGATCTTGAAAATTTATTTAAGCCCCATGATGAATATGAGATGTATAATAATGTTTGCAATAATATTGAAAGTGGGTTTGGAAGAGTGTCAACTTTAGACCCCACATATTTGGAGAATGTTCAATCTTATGATTTTTTTATAAAAGTGGGTTTGGAGAGGTCATGACTTTAGTTAATGTTAATCCCACTATTTTGGAAGAGTGTCAACTTTGCATGCATGTGGATCGTGTTGAAAATATTTTATGTGATAGCTATTTTGTTGAATTTTCTTATGATCCCACATGTAATTATTATGAGATAGGAAAATATGATTGTAGAAATTTTCATGTTACTAAATTACCTCTCATTATGTTGAGCTTGCTATTGTTTCTTTCCGCTTCCTTGCATATGCTAGTTTTTGCTTGCTATGATAATTTGTTTGCCTATAAGATGCCTATGCATCGGAAGTATGTTAGACTTAGATGTGTTTGTCATGTGTTTTTTGATGCTCTCTTTGTGCTTCAATTCTTGTCTTTCATGTGAGCATCATTGAAATCTCAATGCCTAGCTAGGGGCGTTAAACGATAGCGCTTGTTGGGAGGCAACCCAATTTTATTTTTGTTCCTGTTTATTAATAAATAATTCATTTAGATTCTGTTTAGATGTGGTTTTATGATTTTAATTAGTGTTTGTGCCAATTATAACCTTTCGGAAGACTTGGGGGAAGTTTTTTGCGATCTTACAGTAAAAAACAGAAACTTTACTGCTCACGAGTTTTGCTGCCATTTTTTACTGGAGAGTGAGATTAGGTTGATTCTTTTTGCAGATGATTAATAGACAAATTCCTCATGTCCGCCAGTTTATTTAAGATTTTTTGGGGTTACAGAAGTATTCTAAACCTACAGATTACTACAGACTGTTCTGTTTTTGACAGATTCTGTTTTTCGTGTGTTGTTTGCTTATTTTGATGAATCTATGGCTAGTATCGGGGGTATGAACCATAGAGAAGTTGGAATACAGTAGGTTAAACATCAATATAAATAAAGAATGAGTTCATTACAGTACCTTGAAGTGGTGGTTTGTTTTCTTATACTAACGGAGCTCATGAGATTTTCTGTTGAGTTTTGTGTTGTGAAGTTTTCAAGTTTTGGGTAAAGATTTGATGGATTTTGGAATAAGGATTGGCAAGAGCCTAACATTGGGGATGCACAAGGCACCCCAAGGTAAAATTCAAGGACAACCAAAATCCTAAACTTGGGGATGCCCCAGAAGGCATCCCCTCTTTCGTCTTCGTCCATCAGTAACTTTACTTGATGCTATATTTTTATTCACCACATGATATGTGTTTTGCTTGGAGTGTCTTGTATGATTTGAGTCTTTGCTTTTTAGTTTACCACAATAATCCTTGCTGTACACACCTTTTGGAGAGACACACATGAATCAGAATTTATTAGAATACTGTATGTGCTTCACTTATATCTTTTGAGCTAGATAATTTTGCTCTAGTGCTTCGCTTATACCTTTTTAAGAGCACAGTGGTGGTTTTATTTTATAGAAATTATTGATATCTCATGCTTCACTTATATTATTTTGAGAGTCTTTTAGAACAGCATGGTAATTTGCTTTTGTTATAAAATTAGTCCTAATATGATAGGCATCCAAGATGGGTATAATAAAAACTTTCATAAAAAGTGCATTGAATTCTATGAGAAGTTTGATACTTGATAATTGTTTTGAGATATGAAGATGGTGATATTAGAGTCATGCTAGTTTAGTAGTTGTGAATTTGAGAAATACTTGTTCTAAAGTTTGTGATTCCCGTAGCATGCACGTATGGTGAACCATTATGTGATGAAGTCAGAGCAAGATTTATTTATTGATTGTCTTCCTTATGAGTGGCGGCCGGGGACGAGCGATGGTCTTTTCCTACCAATCTATCCCCCTAGGAGCATGCGTGTAATGCTTGGTTTTTGATGACTTGTAGATTTTTGCAATAAGTATGTGAGTTCTTTATGACTAATGTTGAGTCCATGGATTATACGCACTCTCACCCTTCCACCATTGCTAGCCTCTCTAGTACCGCACAACTTCCGCCGGTACCATACACCCACCATATACCTTCCTCAAAACAGCCACCATACCTACCTATTATGGCATTTCCATAGCCATTCCGAGATATATTGCCATGCAACTTACCACCGTTCCGTTTGTTATGACACGTTTCATCATTGTCATATTGCTTTGCATGATCATGTAGTTGACATCGTATTTGTGGCAAAGCCAATGTTCATAATTCTTTCATACATGTCACTCATGATTCATTGCATATCCCGGTACACCGCTGGAGGCATTCACATAGAGTCATATTTTGTTCTAGTATGGAGTTGTAATTTTTTGTAAGTAAATAAAAGTGTGATGATCATCATTATTAGAGCATTGTCCCAAGTGAGTAAAGGATGATGGAGAGTATGATTCCCCCACAAGTCGGGATAAGACTCTGGACGAAAAATAAAATAAAATAAAAAGAGGCCATAAAAAGAGAAAAGGCCCAAATAAAAAAATAAAAAAATGAGAGAAAAAGAGAGAAGGGACAATGTTACTATCCTTTTACCACACTTGTGCTTCAAAGTAGCACCATGATCTTCATGATAGAGAGTCTACTATGTTGTCACTTTCATATACTAGTCGGAATTTTACATTATAGAACTTGGCTTGTATATTCCAATGACGGGCTTCCTCAAAATGCCCTAGGTCTTCATGAGGAAGCAAGTTGGATGCACACCCACTTAGTTTCTTTTGCTGAGCTTTCATACACTTATAGCTCTAGTGCATCCGTTGCATGGCAATCCCTACTCACTCACATTGATATCTATTGATGGGCATCTCCATAGCCCGTTGATATGCCTAGTTGATGTGAGACTATCTTCTCCTTTTTGTCTTCTCCACAACCACCATTCTATTCCACCTATAGTGCTATATCCATGGCTCACGCTCATGTATTGCGTGAAGATTGAAAAAGTTTGAGAACGTCAAAAGTATGAAACAATTGATTGGCTTGTCATCGGGCTTGTGCATGATTAAATACTTTGTGTGATGAAGATAGAGCATAGCTAGACTATATGATTTTGTAGGGATAACTTTCTTTGGCCATGTTATTTTGAGAAGACACGATTGCTTTGTTAGTATGCTTGAAGTATTATTATTTTTATGTCAATATAAAACTTTTGTCTTGAATCTTTTGGATATGAATATTCATGCCACAATAAAGAAAAATACATTGAGAATTATGCTAGTTGCATTCCACATCAAAAATTCTGTTTTTATCATTTACCTACTCGAGGACGAGCATGAATTAAGCTTGGGGATGCTTGATACGTCTCCAACGTATCTATAATTTTTTATTGTTCCATGCTATTATATTATCTATTTTGGATGTTTAATGGGCTTTATTATGCACTTTTATATTATTTTTGGGACTAACCTATTAACCAAAGGCCTAGTGCAAATTGCTGTTTTTTGCCTATTTCAGTGTTTCGCAGAAAAGGAATACCAAACGGAATCCAAACGGAATGAAACCTTCGAGAGAGTTGTTTTTGGAACAAACGTGATACAGGAGACTTGGAGTGGACGTCAAGAAAGAAGCGAGGAGGCCACGAGGCAGGAGGGCATGCCCCAGGGGGGTGGGCGCGCCCCCACCCTCGTGGGCCCCTTGCAGCTCCACCGACCTACTTCTTCCTCCTATATATACCCATATACCCAGAAAACATCCGAGAGCAGCATGAGACCCTATTTCCATCGCCGCAACCTTCTGTACCCGTGAGATCCCATCTTGGGGCCTTTTTCAGCGCTCCACCGGAGAGGGAATCGGTCACAGAGGGCTTCTACATCAACACCATAGCCTCTCCGATGATGTGTGAGTAGTTTATCACAGACCTTCGGGTCCATAGTTATTAGCTAGATGGCTTCTTCTCTCTCTTTGGATCTCAATACAAAGTTCTCCTCGATTCTCTTGGAGATCTATTCGATGTAATTCTTTTTGCGGTGTGTTTGTCGAGATCCGATGAATTGTGGGTTTATGATCAAGATTATCTATGAACAATATTTGATTCTTCTCCGAATTCTTTTATGCACGATTTAATATCTTTGCAAGTCCCTTCGAATTATCAGTTTGGTTTGGCCTACTAGATTGATCTTTCTTGCAATGGGAGAAGTGCTTAGCTTTGGGTTCAATCTTGCGGTGTCCTTTCCCAGTGACAGCAGGGGCAGCAAGCCACGTATTGTATTATTGCCATCGAGGATAAAAAGATGGGGTTTATATCATATTGCTTGAGTTTATCCCTCTACATCATGTCATCTTGCCTAATGTGTTACTCTGTTCTTATGAACTTAATACTCTAGATGCATGTTGGATAACGGTCGATGTGTGGAGTAATAGTAGTAGATACAGAATTGTTTCGGTCTACTTGTCGCAGACGTGATGATTATATACATGATCATGCCTAGATATTCTCATAACTATGCGCTTTTCTATCAATTGCTCGACAGTAATTTGTTCACCCACCGTAGAATTTGCTATGTTGAGAGAAGCCACTAGTGAAACATATGGCCCCGGGGTCTATCTCCCATCATATTATTTTCCTATTTACTTGCTATTTCTATCGTTGTTTATTTTGCAATCTTTATTTTCCAATCTATACAATAAAAATACCAAAAAATATTTATCTTATTATCGCTATCAGATCTCACTTCCGTAAGTGACCGTGAAGGGATTGACAACCCCTTTATCGCGTTGATTGCGAGGTTCTTGTTTGTTTGTGCAGGTACTAGGGACTTGCGTGTTACCTCCTACTGGATTGATACCTTGGTTCTCAAAAACTGAGGGAAATACTTACGCTACTTTGCTGCATCACCCTTTCCTCTTCAAGGGAAAACCAACACAAGCTCAAAGAGGTAGCAGTGTACAAGTTCCTCATGCCAGCATGCCCTAGCCTCCGATGCCAGAGCCAGCACTCTGAAGTTTTTGCTAGAAGACATATGTCCAACTGTGGTCCTGCTGAGAAATCTACCATCTACAGATCATCTTTTTGGTACCCTTCAAAGACTAGAGATTTTTTAGATTCCATAAGCACAAGGCAATGATATTTTCCAAATATTACTACCATATTTAGATCACAAAGCATTGAGACAAACATTAAGTTGAAACCAAGGATTCAACAAGCATCACTTTATCCATGTGCTGATCCTTTGAGATTGCAACTCTACCTAGACCCAATACCTTGCTTTTACCAGTGTCATCAAATGTGATGTGACTCTTGTCAGATGGACGTAAGGTTGAGTCCATGAGAAGACTTCGATCACCAGTCATGTGGTTAGTGCATCCAATGTCCATAATCCATTCAGAAGCCTTTGGTATCGTACCCTACAGTGCAGTTAGGGGGATAGGCTTCACCAAGGGAAATGTGAAGCATAAACATTTGACGAACGAGTGGATTATGAAAGTTCAGATCCTGGTTAGGGTAGATAGGATGACTGTCAAGAAAACCAGCAACAAAATACATAGTAAGACCATTTGGGCATTTTATCTTGCGCCCACAAGATGTTTTAGGTCCCCAGCAATAGCATCTAACGCCTTTGATTTCCGGCTAGAGACCCTTCCATACAAAAGAGAGTTAAGTTTTCTTAACCACCCACATTTTCAGGGGTGGCTTAGAAGCAATGAGTCTAAGTGCAGCATCTGAGACCTTTGGCTTTGGAGCCCTAGCAAATAGTCTTGCAGGAAGTGAATACTCATAAGAATAGGCAGAATAGTTCTTGGTCTTATGAACATGGCGGTTTGATGAAACACACTCATATTCGTAGGCCTGAGTATGGTTTCCCTGCAAAACATTAGTGTTAGGGTGACTCTTGTGAGTCCTCTGTTTGTATGAAGCCATTGGTCTGGGGTTTGTCTTCTTCCCAGGTGGTGTCATGATGACATTCACCTGAAGATTTTCAAGACAACTCTTGGGCACCCAGATCTTCTTCAAAGGTGGTCCATTCCTGCAATTAGTACCAATATACCTGGCAAACACTTCACCATTCTGATTCTTAAATAGTTTATAGTTTGCATCAAAGGATTCATCAATGATAATCGGGTTAGCACAAGTGAAGCCAGATAAGGTAGATGAATCCACTAAAGGTCCCTTTGCAGCAACCCATGTGGTTTTGGGGTACTGCTCAGGCTTCCAGTAAGAACCATCAACATTCATTTTCCCGTCGAACCCAACACCCTCTTTCCTAGGGTTTCGGTTCAGAATCTGTTTCTTGAGGACATCACATAGTGTCTGATGCCCTTTGAGACTTGTGTACATTCCTGTCTCAAGCAATGTCTTCAACCTGGCATTCTCATCAGCAATAGTAGTGGCATCCTCAGCAAAGGGGTTACTTACCACATCAGCAGTTGAAGATATTGCAACAGTAGTAGCAGTAGAACATCCAGCAACAGAAGCAGCATTATCATGCTCAAGACATTTTAGACATGGTGGTTCAAATCCTTCCTGAGCGGAACTAATCTGTTGAGCATAGAGTGACTCATTCTCCTTTTGAAGATCTTCATGAGCCGATCTCAAGTTCTCAAGCTCTTGCTTCCTTTGAAGATAATCATAGGAGAGCTTTTCATGAGTAGTTGAGAGCGTTTCATGACAACTTTCAAGTTCTTCGTACTTAACATGAAGATTTTTTATGTCTTCAATTAAGGACTGAGATCGGGTCATTTCTGCGTCCAATAGGTCATCGCTTTTGTCTAACAGTTTTTGAATATGTTCCATGGCATTCTGTTGTTTAGTTGCAATTTTAGCAAGTGTTCTGTAGCTAGGTTTAGATTTACATTCAGAGTCATCTTCACTTGATGTTTAATAGTAAGCATTGCGTCAGTTTACCTTGGCACCACGTGCCATGAAGCAGTAGGTGGGTGCAGAGTCATCCTCATCATTAGCATCAGCATTGGTGACGAGGTCATTGTCTTCAGTGTTGAAGATGGACTTGGCGACGTCTGCTGAAGCTAGAGTCAGGCTTGCAACGCCTGAATCAGACTCCTCATCAAACTCCACCTCCACCTCCTCAAATGCAGACTCCTCCTCTGAATCCATCTCCTTGCCAACAAACGCACGAGCCTTGCTGGATGAGCTCTTCTTGTGTGATGAAGACTTCGACGAAGACTTGGAAGAAGACTTTGAGGATTTCTTCTTCTTGCTGTCATCAGAATCATATTCCTTGCTCTTCTTCTTCTTCTTCTTATTCCCATTGTCCCATTGAGGACATTCAGAGATGTAGTGACCAGGTTTCTTGCACTTGTGGCATGTTCTCTTCTTGTAGTCACGAGAGGAAGCTTCATCATTTCTTGAGCTAGATCTCGAAGACTGTCTGGAGCCTTTCTTCTTGGTGAACCTCTGGAACTTCTTCACTAGCATGGAAAGTTCCTTTCCAATGTCTTCAAGATCCTCATAACTGTAGTTAGATTCTTCTTCAGATGAGGAAACAACCTTTTCCTTCAACGCACGAGTTCGGCCATAGTTGGAACCATAGATATCTCTTTTCTCAGATAACTAGAACTCATGTGTGTTGAGCCTCTCAAGTATGTCAGATGGATCGAGAGTCTTGAAGTCAGGGCATTCTTGAATCATCAGGGCCAGGGTGTCGATGAGCTGTCGAGTGATCTCAAGAGTGTCTTGACGATTTCATCTTAGTGATCTTAGTGGCACCAAGTGCATGAAGCTCATTTGTGATGTCAGTGAGCCGGCCAAACATCAGCTGAACATTCTCATTTTCATTTCTCTTGAAGCGGTTGAAGTTGTTGCAAAGAACACTGATCCTTGAGTCTCTCTGGGTTGAGATGCCTTCATTGACCCTGGAGAGCCAGTACCAAACTAGCTTCGCAGTTTCCAGAGCACTCACACAACCATACTGTCGTTTGGTCAGATGAACACAGATAATGTTATCGGCAGTAGAATCCAATTGAATGAACTTCCTGACGTCAGCAGGGGTGACACCTTCACCGGCCCTGGGAACGCCGTTCTTGACGACATACCATAGATCGACATCAATGGCTTCAAAATGCATGCGCATCTTATTCTTCCAGTAGGGGTAATCAGTGCCATCAAAGACAGGGCACGCTGGGGAGACTTTGATTATCCCTGCAGTCGACATAGCTAAAACTCCAGGTGGTTAAACCGAATCACACAGAACAAGGGAGCACCTTGCTCTGATAACAATTGAAAGTGCTTGTTATCGACTAGAGGGGGTGAATAGGCGATTTTTATGAAAGTCTTCAAAACACGGGGGCTTTGAAGACAAACAGTAGAAATTAACCTATTGATATACAGCGGAAGGTAGACTACACTAGACAAGCCATAGTTAAGTAAGCAATGAAGTGAAAGCACGCAGACTATCAGCAGCTAGGTAGTATGGATCAGGATGGAAGATAGTATGAACCCAAACAACAACAGTCTTCACACAATGAAGTCAATCAGATCATGCAAGCTGGCAATGACTTCACGAAGACAAACTGTAAGTAAAGAGAGGTAAAGGATAGAACCAGTTGCTTGGTCAGGACAAGGATTTGTTGGACCAGTTCCAGTTGTTGTGACAACTGTACGTCTGGTTAGGGAGGCTGAGATTCAACTCAGAAGATTGCGTATTCACCTTATTCCCCTTGAGCTAAGGACACACAGTCCTCGCCCAATCACTCTGGTAAGTCTTCAAGGGAGACTTCCAAACCTTCACAGACTTTGTTCACTGGCAATCCACAATGACTCTTGGATTCTCAGAACGCGACACCTAACCGGTTAGAGGATTCACGGTCCTCAAGTGTAACAAGTCTTCAGGTCTTGCAGATAGAAAGACTTCAGTGATGCCTAACACTCTTTGGCTCTAGGTGTTTAGGGCTTTGTCCTCGCAAGGATTTCTCTCTCAAATGCTTCGAAGGTGGGTTGCTCTCAAATGACAAAAGCCGTGCACTAACTCTGAGCAGCCACCAATTTATGTTGTAGGGGGTGGGCTATTTATAGCCAATAGGCAACCCAACCTGATTTGTCCAAAATGACCCTCAATCACTAAGGAACTGACACGTGTCTAATGGTCAGATTTCAAACACACATGGCAGCTTGACTTGGGCCACAAGTAAAGCTGACTCATCCAGCTCTAGATAAGATTTGCTTTCTTATCTTCAATCGAAGACATAGGATTTGGTTGAGCATCACTTCAGTCACTCTGACTTTGTTCACTTGGACCCCACCTAACAGTGCGGTGGTTCCTATGACTCAACAAAGAAGAAAAGGAAACTACGAAACAACTATGTCTTCGCACTCCATAGTCTTCACATGAATGTCTTCTCGAGTCATAATCTTCATTGTGAATATCTTCAAAGACCACCATTGTCTTCAACGTCTTCACACATTTTTAGGGGTCATCTCTGGTAGGTAAACCGAATCAACGAGGGACTACTACCTATGTTATCCTTCAATTCTCACAAACACATTAGTCCCTCAACCAAGTTTGTCGTCAATACTCCAAAACTAACTAGGGGTGGCACTAGATGCATTTACAATATCGTTATGCGGTTTGACCGATAAAGATCTAAGTAGAATATGTAGGAACCAATATCAGCATCCAGGTTCCGCTATTGGTTATTTGCCGGAGACGTGTCTCGGTCATGTCTACATAGTTCTCGAACCTGTAGGGTCCACACGCTTAACATTCTGTGATGATCATATTATGAGTTTATGTGTTTTGATGTGCCGAAGGTAGTTCAGAGTACCGGATATGATCACGGACATGATGGGGAGTCTCTAAATGGTCGAGACATAAAGATCGATATATTGGATGACTATATTTGGACATTCGAATGGTTCCGGGTGAGATCGAGCATTTACCGATGAACCTTGGGAGGGGGGCGCCCCCCCTCCCCTTTCCTTTCTCCTTCCTCCCCCTTCCTTCTCTCCTAATCCAACTAGGGAAGGGGGGATCCTACTCCCGGTGGGAGCAGGACTCCCCTTGGGGCGCGGCTAGGAGGCCGGCCCCCTCCCCCTCCTCCACTCCTTTATATACGGGGGAGGGGGCACCCCATAGACACACAAGTTGATCATTGATCTCTTAGCCGTGTGCGGTGCCCCCCTCCACCATAATCCACCTCGGTCATATCGTAGCAGTGCTTAGGCGAAGCCCTATTCCGGTAGCATCATCATCATCGTCGTCATCATGTTGTCGTGCTGACGAAGCTCTCCCTCGACACTCTACTGGATCATGAGTTCATGGGACGTCACCGAGCCGAACGTGTGCAGATCGCGGAGGTGCCGTACCTTCGGTGCTAGGATCGGTCGATCATGAAGACGTACGGCTACGTCAACCGCGTTGTCATAACGCTTCTGCTTATGGTCTACGAGGGTACGTAGACAACACTCTTCCCTCTCGTTGCTATGCATCACCTTGATCTTGCGTGTGTGTAGGATTTTTTTTTGAAATTACTGCGTTCCCCAACAGTGGCATCAGAGCCACATTTATGCGTAGATGTTATATGCACGAGTAGAATACAAAGGAGTTGTGGGTGTGGGTATATACATATTGTTTGCCATCACTAGTTGATTCTTGATTCGGCGGTATTGTTGGATGAAGCGGCCCAGATCGACATTACGCGTACGCTTACGCGAGACTAGTTCTACCGACGTGCTTCCCACACAGGTGGCTGGTGGGTGTCAGTTTCTCCAACTTTAGTTGAATCAGATTCAATGAACATGGTTCTTTCTAAAGATCAAAAGGCAATCACTAATACCGCGTTGTGGTTTTTGATGTGTAGGTAAGAACGGTTCTTGCTCAGCCTGTAGCAACCACGTAAAACTTGCAACAACAAAGTAGAGGACGTCTAACTTGTTTTTGCAGGGCATGTTGTGATGTGATATGGTCCAGACATGATGCTAAATTTTATTGTATGAGATGATCATGTTTTGTAACACAGTTATCGGCAACTGGCAGGAGCCATATGGTTTTCGCTTTATTGTATGAAATGCAATCGCCATGTAATTGCTTTACTTTATCACTAAGCGGTAGCGATAGTCGTAGAAGCAATAGTTGGCGAGACGACAACGATGCTTCGATGGAGATCAAGGTTTCAAGCCGATGACGATGGTGATCATGACGGTGCTTTGGAGATGGAGATCAAAGGCACAAGATGATGATGACCATATCATATCACTTATATTGATTGCATGTGATGTTTATCCTTTATGCATCTTATTTTGCTTAGTTCGGCGGTATCATTATAAGATGATCCCTCACTAAATTTGAAGGTATAAGTGTTCTCCCTGAGTATACATCGTTGCTACAGTTCGTTGTGCCGAGACACCACGTGATGATCGGGTGTGATAAGCTCTACGTTCACATACAATGGGTGCAAGCCAGTTTTGCACACGCGGAATACTCGGGTTAAACTTGACGAGCCTAGCATATGCAGATATGGCCTCAAAATACTAAGACCGAAAGGTCGAGCGTGAATCATATAGTAGATATGATCAACATAGTGATGTTCACCATTGAAAACTACTCCATCTCACGTGATGATCGGACATGGTTTAGTTGATATGGATCACGTGATCACTTAGATGATTAGAGAGATGTCTATCTAAGTGGGAGTTCTTAAGTAATTTGATTAATTGAACTTTAATTTATCATGAACTTAGTACCTGATAGTATTTTGCATGTCTATGTTGTTGTAGATAGATGGCCTATGCTGTTGTTCCGTTGAATTTTAATGCGTTCCTAGAGAAAGCTAAGTTGAAAGATTATGGTAGCAACTACACGGACTGGGTCCGTAACTTGAGGATTATCCTCATTGCTGCACAGAAGAATTACATCTTGGAAGCACCACTAGGTGACAAACCCGCTGCAGGAGCAACGCCAGATGTTGTGAACACCTGGCAGAGCAAAGCTAATGACTACTCGATAGTTCAGTGTGCCATGCTTTACGGCTTAGAACTGGGACTGCAACGACATTTTAAACGTCATGGAGCATATGAGATGTTCCAAGAGTTGAAGTTAATATTTCAAGAAAATGCCCGGATTGAGAGATATGAAGCTCCAATAAGTTCTACAGCTGCAAGACGGAGGAGAATAGTTCTATCAGCGAACATATACTCAGAATGTCTGGGTACCACAACCACTTGACTCAACTGGGAGTTAATCTTCCTGATGATAGTGTCATTGAAAGAGTTCCTCAATCACTGTCGCCAAGCTACAAGAGCTTCATGATGAACTATAATATCCAAGGGATGGATAAGAAGATTCCTGAGCTCTTCGCAATGCTAAAGGCTGCGGAGGTAGAAATCAAGAAGGAGAATCAAGTGTTGATGGTCAACAAGACCACCAGTTTCAAGAAAAAGGGTAAAGGGAAGAAGGGGAACTACAAGAAGAACAACAAGCCAGTTGCTGCTCAAGTGAAGAAACCCAAGTCTGGACCTAAGCCTGAGACTGATTGCTTCTACTGCAAAGGAACTGGTCACTGGAAGCGGAACTGCCCCAAGTATTTGGCGGAGAAGAAGGATGGCAAAGTGAAAGGTATATTTGATATACATGTTATTGATGTCTACCTTACTAATGCTCTCAGTAGTGCCTGGGTATTTGATACTGGTTCAGTTGCTAACATTTGCAACTCGAAACAGGGGCTACAGATTAAGCAAACATTGGCTAAGGACGAGGTGACGATGCGTGTGGGAAATGGTTCCAAAGTCGATGTGATCGCCGTCGGCACGCTACCTCTACGTCTACCTTCGGGATTAGTTTTAGACCTAAATAATTGTTATTTGGTGCCAGCGTTGAGCATGAACATTATATCTGGATCTTGTTTGATGCGAGACGATTATTCATTTAAATCAGAGAATAATGGTTGTTCTATTTATATAAGTAATATCTTTTATGGTCATGCACCCTTGATGAGTTGTCTATTTTTACTAAGTCTTGATAGTAGTGATACACATGTTCATATTATTGAAGCCAAAAGATGCAGAGTTGATAATGATAGTGCAACTTATTTGTGGCACTACCGTTTAGGTCATATTGGTGTAAAGCGCATGAAGAACTGCATTCTAATGGACTTCTGGAATCACTTGATTATGAATCACTTGGTACTTGCGAACCATGCCTCATGGGCAAGATGACTAAAACTCCGTTCTCCAAAACAATGGAGCGAGCAACAAAGTTATTGGAAATCATACATACTAATGTATGTGGTCCAATGAACATTGAAGCTCGCGGCGGATATCATTATTTTCTCACCTTCACAGATGATTTGAGCAGATGTGGGTATATCTACTTAATGAAACATAAGTCTGAAACATTTGAAAAGTCCAAAGAATTTCAGAGTGAAGTGGAAAATCATCGTAACATGAAAATCAAGTTTCTACGATCTGATCGTGGAGGTGAATATTTGAGTTATGAGTTTGGACTTCATTTGAAACAATGCGGAATAGTTTCGCAACTCACGCCACCTGGAACACCACAACGTAATGGTGTGTTCGAACGTCGTAACCGCACTTTATTAGATATGGTGTGATCTATGATGTCTCTCACTGATTTACCGCTATTGTTTTGGGGTTATGCTTTAGAGACGGCTGCATTCACGTTAAATAGGGCACCATCTAAATCCGTTGAGACGACACCTTATGAACTGTGGTTTGGCAAGAAACCTAAGTTATCATTTCTTAAAGTTTGGGGTTGCGATGCTTATGTGAAAAAGCTTCAACCTGATAAGCTCGAACCCAAATCAGAGAAATGTGTCTTCATAGGATACCCAAAGGAGACTGTTGGGTACACCTTCTATCACAGATCCGAAGGCAAGATATTCGTTGCTAAGAATGGATCCTTTCTAGAGAAGGAGTTTCTCTCGAAAGAAGTGAGTGGGAGGAAAGTAGAACTTGACGAGGTAATTGTACCTTCTCCCTTATTGGAAAGTAGTTCATCACTGAAATCAGTTCCAGTGATTCCTACACCAGTAAGTAAGGAAGCTAATGATGATGATCATGAAACTTCTGATCAAGTTACTACCGAACCTCGTAGGTCAAACAGAGTAAGATTCGCACCAGAGTGGTACGGTAATCCTGTTCTGGAAGTCATGTTACTTGACCATGATGAAACTACGAACTATGAGGAAGCGATGATGAGCCCAGATTCCGCAAAATGGCTTGAGGCCATGAAATCTGAGATGGGATCCATGTATGAGAACAAAGTACGGACTTTGGTTGACTTGCCCGATGATCGACATGCCATAGAGAATAAATGGATCTTCAAGAGAAGACTGACGCTAACGGTAATATTACTGTCTACAAAGCTCGACTTGTTGCAAAAGGTTTTCAACAAGTTCAAGGAGTTGACTATGATGAGACCTTCTCACCCGTAGTGATGCTTAAGTCCGTTCGAATCATGTTAGCAATTGCCGCATTTTATGTTTATGAAATTTGGCAAATGGATGTAAAAACTGCATTCCTTAATGGATATCTTAAAGAAGAGTTGTATATGATGCAACCAGAAGGTTTTGTCGATCCAAAAGGTGCTAACAAAGTGTGCAAGCTCCAGCAATTCATTTATGGACTGGTACAAGCCTCTCGGAGTTGAAATATACGCTTTGATAGTGTGATCAAAGCATATGGTTTTATACAGACTTTTGGAGAAGCCTGTATTTACAAGAAAGTGAGTGGGAGCTCCGTAGCATTTCTGATATTATATGTAGATGACATATTGTTGATCGAAAATGATACTGAATTTCTGAATAGCATAAAAGGATACTTGAATAAGAATTTTTCAATGAAAGACCTCAGTGAAGCTTCTTATATATTGGCCATCTAGATCTATAGAGATAGATCAAGACGCTTAATTGGACTTTCACAAAGCACATACCTTGATAAAGTTTTGAAGAAGTTCAAAATGGATCAGGCAAAGAAAGGGTTCTTGCCTGTATTACAAGGTGTGAAGTTAAGGCAGACTCAATGCCAGACCACTGCAGAAGATAGAGATAAAAATGAAAGGTGTTCCCTATGCTTCAGCCATAGGCTCTATCATGTATGTAATGCTGTGTACCAGACCTGATGTGTGCCTTGCTATCAGTTTAGCGGGGTGGTACCAAAGTAATCCAAGAGTGGATCACTGGACAGCGGTCAAGGATATCCTAAAATACATGAAAAGGACTAAGGATATGTTTCTTGTATATGGAGGTGACAAAGAGCTCGTCATAAACGGTTATGTAGACTCTAAGTCACAAACCAGATACGTGTTTTTATTAAATGGTGGAGCTGTCAGTTGGTGCAGTTCCAAGAAGAGCATCGTGGCGGGATCTACGTGTGAAGCAGAATACATAGCTGCTTTGGAAGCAGCAAATGAAGGAGTCTAGATGAAGGAGTTTATATCCGATCTAGGTGTCATACCTAGTGCATCGGGTCCAATGAAAATCTTTTGTGACAATACTGGTGCAATTGCCTTGGCAAAGGAATCCAGATTTCACAAGAGAACCAAGCACATCAAGAGACGCTTCAATTACATCCGCGATCAAGTCAAGGAGGGAGACATAGAGATTTTCAAGATACATACGGATCTAAATGTTGCAGACCCGTTGACTAAGCCTCTCTCACGAGCAAAAGATGATCAGCACCAAGACTCCATGGGTGTTAGAATCATTACAATGTAATCTAGATTATTGACTCTAGTGCAAGTGGGAGACTGAAGAAAATATGCCCTAGAGGCAATAATAAAGTTGTTATTTATATTTACTTATATCATGATAAATGTTTATTATTCATGCTAGAATTGTATTAACTGGAAACTTAGTACATGTGTGAATACATAGACAAACAGAGTGTCACTAGTTTGCCTCTACTTGACTAGCTCATTGAATCAATGATGGTTATGTTTCCTAACCATAGACATGAGTTGTCATTTGATTAACGGGATCACATTATTAGAGAATGATGTGATTAACTTGACCCATCCGTTAGCTTAGCACGATGATCGTTTAGTTTATTGTTATTGCTTTCTCCATAACTTATACATGTTCCTATGACTATGAGATCATGCAACTCCCGAATACAAGAGGAACACTTTGTGTGCTACAAAACGTCACAACATAACTGGGTGATTATAAAGGTGCTCTACAGGTGTCTCCGATGGTGTTTGTTGAGTTGGCAAAGATCGAGATTAGGATTTGTCACTCTAATTGTCGAAGAGGTATCTCTGGGCCCTCTCGGTAATGTACATCACTATAAGCCTTGCAAGCAATGTAGCTAATGAGTTAGTTACAGGATGTAGCATTATGGAACGACTAAAGAGACTTGCCGGTAACGAGATTGAACTAGGTATTGAGATACCGACGATCAAATCTCGGGCAAGTAACATACTCATGACAAAGGGAACAACGTATATCGTTATGCAGTTTGATCGATAAAGATCTTCCTAGAATATGTAGGAACCAATATGAGCATCTAGGTTCCGCTATTGGTTATTGACCGGAGATGTGTCTCGGTCATGTCTACATAGTTCTCGAACCCGTAGGGTCCGCACGCTTAACGTTCTGTGACGATCATATTATGAGTTTATGTGTTTTGATGTACCGAAGGTAGTTGGGAGTCTCGGATATGATCATGGACATGATGAGGAGTCTCAAAATGGTCGAGACATGAATATTGATATATTGGACGAATATATTTGGACATCGGAATGGTTCCGGGTGAGATCGGGCATTTACCGATGAACCGGGAGGTTACCGGAAACCCCCGTGAGGTATATGGGCCTTATTGGGCCATAGTGGGAGAGAGGAGAAGGAAGTAAAGGAGGGGGTGCACCCCCAAGCCCAATCCGAATTGGGAGGGGAGCCGCGCCCCCCTTTCCTTCCTCCCCCTTCCTTTTCTCCTAATCCAACTGGGGAAGGGGGGAATCCTACTCCCGGTGGGAGTAGGAGTCCCCTTGGGGCATGCCTAGGAGGCCGGCCCCCTCCCCCTCCTCCACTCCTTTATATACGGGGGGGCACCCCATAGACACACAAGTTGATCATTGATCTCTTAGCCGTGTGCGGTGCCCCTCTCCACCATAATCCACCTCGATCATATTCTTGCGGTGCTTAGGTGAAGCCTTCTTCCGGTAGCATCATCATCACCGTCATCATGTCGTCGTGCTGACGAAGCTCTCCCTCGATACTCTACTGGATCGTGAGTTCATGGGACGTCACCGAGCCGAACGTGTGCAGATCGCGGAGGTGATGTACCTTCGATGCTAGGATCGGTCGATCGTGAAGACGTACGACTACATCAATCGTGTTGTCATAACGCTTCCGCTTACGGTGTACGAGGGTACGTAGACAACACTCTTTCCTCTCATTGCTATGCATCACCTTGATCTTGCGTGTGCGTAGGAATTTTTTTGAAATTACTGTGTTCCCCAACAGCCTCCTATCATGCCATTCAACGTGCCGAAACGCATGATGATCTTCAGAAGGATCTCATCAAGGAGTGATGGGCATGGAATGGCCGACAAAGAGCATCATGATTTTTTTGGTTTGATGTTGTATTGTTGAACTATTTGTTGTATTGCGAGATAAACTATTTGTTTGAGTTGTAAGAATAAAATTGAACTATTTATTGCTGATTTATTTTGTTTGTGTTTCATCTTCTTGGTTGTGTTTGGAGTGCATATGTTGCTTATGCGAGAGCGTGCGCGCAGTTTTTTTGCAGCGGCTCGCACACACTAAACTTTTGAAGCGACCCGACCTCAAACGGTCAAGTCTCTGTGCTTCAGTGTCATCCCTGGATCGGTAATGCTGACACACAATACTTGAGGATTTATAACAGAGTAGCAATCACACACTTATTACATCGAATGTCTCAAAAGAGAACTTATTACAATAAATATGGCTTAAGGCCATCTAATACGATAACAGCGGAAGGCTTGGAAGATAAAGTGAGTCCATCAACTCCAACGGCATAGCTGAGCTGCACGGCAACGACCTAACGAACCTTACTCCTCGTCTGAAAAGTCTGCAACATAATACGATGCAGCCCGACAATGGGTCAGCACATGGAATATGTTGGCAAAGTAACACAATAGAGCAAGAACACAATAATGCTATCACTACATGCATATTTGGCTGGTGGAAAGCTCTATGGTTATGGTTTTTGCGAAAAGCCAATTTTTTCCTACAACAAAGCACAATATTATTTTAGAGTGATGAGATACTTATGATACTCCAAGTACTAGATACTCAAGATGTCCATAACCGGGGACACGGCTAACCATGATTAGTTTATACACTCTGCAGAGGTTTGCGCACTTTTCCCCACAAGACCCGATCTCCTCCGTTGGATTTCTCGCACTACATGGTGTTTGAGAAATGGATGACCGAGACATAGTCTTTCAGAAGCATTAACCCCTTACTCCGGGCAGACCATACCAACCTACATCCCTCTACCTGCTGATCCACCTCTTAGGGAGCTTCGCACAACTTACTCAACTATGCTAGAGCCCATAATAGCTTGTGGCTGCACACGGAAGTTTCTAGCATGAAAATATCTCAGTTCCCTTTGAGCCTGGGTGGCGGACCATAGGATTATCACACGGGTACTCCGGGATATCCTAGGACAACACTGGATTCCCCACGTGCCCAACAAACAATCCACCCAGATGTGTATTCAAGTTGCCACCTTAAGTTGAACCATTAATTAACAATCTCACATATGTCATGGATTTCACTCACCCAAACCACGTCTACAAGCATATCATAGCAATATAAGCAATATGTAGAAGTAACTCCCAAGGTTTGAATATAACAGGCAATAGGTTCTACCTCATCAACTACTTCCCAACCCATATGTTAATCACATCCTAACCATGTAATGTTTGAGGATTGGAACTAATGCATAAAAACTGGGTGATAAACGGGTATGATCAAAGTGTTACTTGCCTTGTTGATGATCCGCAAAACCTAGGGACTCGTAGTAGCACGCTTCGCACTCCGGGTGTTCTATCGCAAACAAACAATAGCATGCATAAGAAATCAAGCAAAGAAACACTGGTAAATCTCAAATAAGAAGATCTAACTGGAAAGTTCAACTTAAGAACTCCGGTTTGCGAAAAGAATCAAATCAAACGGAGCAACGAAACTCAAACTGCGAAAGAAACAAGATCTGTTTACTAATCTAGACTAATGTCAAATTTTACAGTAGCAAAAGCTTTTTGAAGTTGGTTAAACGGAAAGAGGGTTTCAAGACAAAGATCTAGGTGCTTGAATCGCCTGATTCCGACAAACGAGCGAAAAGATAAACTAAAACGAAAACCGGATCAGAAATCACGATTGAAAATAATCGCGGAAAATCCGAGAAAAAGAAAACTGACGAACAGGCTAATGAACGAGCGTTCGTTGTCTGCGGCTAATGAGTGAACACGTTCGTTAGAACAAACGTATGGAGGAACGTCCGCAAAGTAACTAAACCGAGAAAAACTGGCGAACCGATCTATCCAAAAAAACTAGGGTTTATAATGAAAACCGAACCGGTTTTTATAAAAAAACGAACGGCGCTCGTACCACCGGCGAGGTCCGGCGAGGCGAGGCGGCTCCGACGCGGCAAGAGGCAGCGGCGGCACGAGGCGGCGGGGCAGGCGGCTTGCGGCGGCGGGGCGGCTCGGGCTCCAAGGGGGGTGCGGTGGCTTATAAGGGGAGGGGTGCGGTGGCTTGGGGAAGGGGCATGCGGCGCGGGAGGAGTCCCGACCAGAATCCACTAGCGGCGGCGGTGGCGCTCGCGGTCTCCAGCTCGGAGAC
Organism: Triticum dicoccoides; assembly: GCF_002162155.2. Lineage (NCBI taxonomy): Eukaryota > Viridiplantae > Streptophyta > Magnoliopsida > Poales > Poaceae > Triticum > Triticum dicoccoides. The sequence goes on from NC_041390.1 coordinate 88,531,506, forward strand.
GAGGCGCGGGCGGCTTGGGCCGGCTCGGCTGGGCTTCGGCCCAGTCGGGCACTATGACTTTTTTTAAATAACTTCGCCGGAACCAAATAAATCCTAGAAAATAAAATAAAAATCTAAAAATGTCAAAACAAATTTTCACCGTCTAAATAAAATATTTAGAACAAGATGAACATTTTCTTGGCCCTAAAATGCAACTTTGAAAAACGTGCAATTTTTCTAATTCAAATAAAATAGCAATAAACTCCGGATAAAAATCAAATATTTGATTTTAATCTTTTCCCACCAATATTTCATTTCTTTTGGAGAAGTCATATTATCTCCTCTCGTATATTTTAATATGAAATATTTTTGGAGAGAAAAATAATTAAAACCAAAAATCCTCGTTTCAATATTTGATAAAACTAAAATATGAAAACAGGAAAATCCCCAACTCTCTCCGAGGGTCCTTGAGTTGCTTAGGATTTCGAGGATCGCGGAACGAGATGCAACAAAATATGATATGCAATGAATGATCTATGTATAACATTCCAAATTGAAAATTTGGGATGTTACAAACCTACCCCCTTAAGATGAATCTCGCCCTCGAGATTCGGGTTGGCTAGAGAATAGGTGTGGGTGGTCTTTGCGAAGATCATCCTCTCGTTCCCAGGTGGCTTCATCCTCGGTATGGTGGCTCCACTGAACTTTGCAAAACTTGATAACCTTGCTGCGGGTGACTCGGCTGGCAAATTCAAGGATCCTGACGGGCTTCTCCTCATAGGTCAATTCACTGTCCAACTGAATCGCCTCCAAGGGTACTGTATCTCTTAACGGTATATCGGCCATCTCAGCATGACACTTCTTCAGCTGTGAAACATGAAATACATCATGAAGTCCTGACAGTCCTTCAGGTAACTCCAACTTGAAGGCAACTTCTCCCATACGTTCCAAAATTCGATACGGTCCTACAAATCTCGGGGCTAACTTTCCCTTAATTCCAAAATGTTTCACTCCTCGCAGGGGTGACACTCGCAGATATGCTCTATCTCCAATTTCATAGGTTATTTCCTTGTGTTTCGAATATGCATAACTCCTCTGCCTGGACTGAGCTATCTTCAGTCTATCTCTGATCAACTTAACTTTCTCTTCAGACTCTTTGATCAAATCTGGTCCAAACAACTGTCGATCTCCGACTTCATCCCACATCAATGGTGTTCTGCACCTTCGTCCGTACAGGGCTTCGAATGGTGCCATCTTTAAACTGGCTTGGTAGCTATTGTTGTATGAGAACTCCGCGTAGGGAAAATTGTCATACCAACTAGATCCATAATCTAGTGCACATGCCCTCAACATATCCTCCAGAATCTGGTTGACTCTCTCAGTCAGTCCATGTGTCTGCGGGTGGAATGTTGTACTGAACTCCAACCTTGTCCCCAAAGTTTGGTGCGGCTGATGCCAAAACTTTGAAGTAAACTGTGTCCCTCTATCTGATACGATGGTCCTCGGAACTCCATGCAGACATACGATCCTGGTCATATATATCTTGGCCAACTTTGCACTTGTATAGGTGGATTTCACTGGGATAAAGTGAGCTACTTTGGTCAAGTGATCAACTACTACCCATATAGAATCATATCCTGATTTGATTCTGGGCAATCCGGTGATAAAATCCATGCCAAGTTTATCCCACTTCCATTTGGGTATCGGCATAGGCTGTAACAATCCTGCTGGCTTTTGATGCTCAGCCTTCACTCTCTGACATACATCACATACGGCTACATACTCGGCAATATCCTTCTTCATACCAGTCCACCAGAAACGTTCCTTCAAATCCAAATACATCTTGGTGTTTCCGGAGTGTATCGAGTATGGTGAGTCATGAGCCTCCTAGAGTATTAACTTCCTGATCTCTGTGTTATTGGGCACATAAACACGGTCCTCGAACCATAAGGTGTCGTGCTCATCCTCACGAAAACCTTTGGCCTTTCCTTCGCTCATTCTCTCTTTTATCTCGGCAACCTCTTTGTCATCCTTCTGAGCTTCTCGAATCTTTCCTAACAATGTAGACTGAACCTCCATTGTTGCAACAAAACCACTAGGAACAATCTCCAATCGAAGTTCCCTGAGATCCTTTGCTAACTCCTTCGGCAATCCCATGCTCACTAGGGTATTAGCATAACTCTTCTGACTCAAGGCGTCTGCTACGACATTGGCCTTGCCTGGATGATAGTGAAGCTTCATGTCATAATCCTTTATAAGCTCCAACCATCTCCTCTGCCTAAGGTTCAGCTCCTTCTGTGTGAAAATGTACTTCAAACTCTTATGATCCGTGTACACATCACAATGATTTCCAATAAGGTAATGTCTCCAGGTCTTCAACGCATGCACTACGGCAGCCAACTCCAAATCATGCGTGGCATAATTTAACTCGTGCGATTTTAGTTGTCGCGAGGCATACGAGACAACTCTTCCGTCCCGCATAAGCACACTTCCAAGTCCTAGGCGAGAGGCGTCGCAATACACTCGAAACTCCTTGCGTATATCCGGCAGAATCAGCACTGGGGTTGTAGTCAAACGTTTCTTTAACTCCTGAAAACTCGCTTCACATTCTTCTGTCCATTTAAATTTTGTATCCTTCTTCAATAACTCCGTCATTGGCTTCACAATTTTGGAAAAAATCTCAATGAATCTCCGATAGTATCCTGCGAGTCCAAGAAAACTGCGGATCTCGCTAACTAAAGTGGGTGCCAACCATTCAGTGACTGACTGAACCTTGGTAGGATCTACTGCTACACCTTCTCCTGATATAACATGTCCAAGGAATCCAACTTCCTTCAGCCAAAACTCGCATTTGCTAAACTTGACATACAACTGATGTTCCCTGAGTTTCTCGAGAACTAAACACAAATGCTCTTCGTGCTCCTCCTCGTTCTTCGAATATACCATTATATCATCAATTAACACCACAACGAACTTATCCAAATATTCCATGAACACTTTGTTCATCATGCTCATGAAGTAGGCAGGGGTGTTAGTCAGTCCAAACGACATGACCGTATATTCGTACAACCCGTACCGTGTGGTGAATGTTGTCTTTGGTATGACCTTCTTTTGTATCTTCAGCCGGTGATATCCAGATCGCAAATCGATCTTTGAAAACACCTTAGCTCCTTGCAGATGATCGAACAAATCATTGATCATCGGCAGTGGGTATTTGTTCTTGATCGTCACCTCATTTAATGCTCGATAATCAACAACCATTCTTAGAGACTTATCCTTCTTCTCGACCAAAAGCACTGGGGCTCCCCATGGTGATGAGCTCCGTCGAATGTAACATTTCTCCAATAACTCCTTGATCTGTTTCTTAATATCCTCCAGATCATTTGCGGGCATCCGGTATGGTCTCTTCGATAAAGTCCGGTGCCTGGCAATAACTCTATCAAAAACTCGATGTCTCGATCCGGTCGCATGTCAGGTAACTCCTCTGGAAAAACATTCGGGTAATCCTTGACTACAGGCACTTCCTCCTGAACAACTCCCGTGAGGGTATTTAATTGGCTACTTCTAGGTGCATGCCTAGATACATACTTGATCCTTTTTCCCTTAGGGGTGGTGAGATAAATTGGCTTACTAACACAGTCAATGCTTCCTCCATACTTTGACATCCAGTCCATGCCTAATATCACATCCAATCCTTGTGACTCCAAGATTATTAGGTCGGGCGGAAAAACATGGCTACCAATGGTTAAGGGTATCTGGTCGCACCATCGACTAGCCATATACTCTGCTCCAGGTGAACTCACTAACAAATGGGTCATAAGGGTTTGGGTTGGTAGTTTAAACTTATCCACGAATTCCCTTGATATGTAATGTGATGCACCAGTATCAAAAAGAACAAGGGCGGTAAAAGACTTAACCAAAAACTTACCAATAACCGCGTCTAGCTGCTCTTCAACCTCCTCCACGTTGACGTGGTTCACTTGTCCTTTGTTGAATGGATTGGGCTTCTTTCCAGCGTTCCCATTGCCGTTTCCATTCTTTACTTCAGGGCACTCCGTGGCATAGTGTCCAGTCTTCCCGCGCTTGAAACAAGTAACGTGGCTTAGGTCTCTCTTCGCGGGTGTGGCTAGATTGGAGCGGTTTTGATTGTTGCTTGCTCCATTCCCATTCCCATTCCCATTCCTTGGGCCAGTATGATTATGGTTACTTCCTCCATTGTGGGTGTGGCCTCCATGGTTATGAACAAGTCCTCCCGAGTTTGGGGTTAGGCGAGGCTTCTGTTGAGCTCCTGAATTATACCTTCCTTGTCCATACTTCCTCTTACGGCTCTCAATTTGTTGCTGCTTCCCTTCAATCATAAGAGCCTTATCTACCAACTCATGGTAGTTGTTGAATGTTGCCACCATCAACTGCATGCTCATCTCATCATTCAGCCCTTCCATAATCTTCTCCTGCTTTGCGGCATCTGTGGCCACATCATCAGGGGCATAACGAGATAACTTGCTAAACTCATCCGTGTACTGAGCCACAGTACGGCTCCCTTGGCGTAAGTTACGAAACTCACGCTTCTTCATACTCATAGCTCCAGTTGAGACATGGGCTGTACGGAAAGCTTGTTGAAACTGATCCCATGTAACAATGGCTATATGGTAGGTGACAGTGTAATTCTCCCACCATGAGGCTGCTGGTCCATCCAACTGATGTGCGGCAAAACGCACCTTCTCAGCATCGGTACATCCTGCAGTGGTTAACTCCCTTCCAATCCTGCGGAGCCAATCATCTGCTACTATGGGCTCAGTGCTACTGAAAAACACCGGCGGCTGCAACGTCATAAAATGGGCTAAGTTATCAACTGGTGGTGGTGGCGGTGGATTGTTGTTGTTATTGTTGTTGCCTTGGTTCTGAACTAACAACTGCATCAGGGTATTCTGCTGCTGGATCAAATGAGTGAGCTCCGGTGGGAAGGTAAATCCGGGGTCACATCTCGGAGGCATCTAATGGGTTTAGAGGGGAGATATTAGAATGGAATGAGGTCTAATGAGAAAACACTACCCATATGCACATGAGACAAACACAAACATTTTACTCAATCAATCAAGCAAGGGCATACAATTGATCTAACTATCGTTACAAAAGTGCTCGGAATATACTATTTACATGGTGGAATACTACTACTGATGTGGTGGTCTACTAAAAATATTGATCGGTCGAAGACTCCATGACGTCTGCTCCAGCTTCGTCTTCATAGTCATCATATCTATTGTCGGGGTCCGAGTCGGTGTCGTTGATGATAATGTAGTCCTCCGAGCGAATCTCCTTGGGTTCTTCGTCTTCTCCTCCTGGTGCGGGGTCTCCCATGAATACTCCTAGCTTCATTGTCAGGTCGGCATTCTTAATTCTTATCCACTAGTACGACGATTTCCTCCTCATAATCTTCACGTGTAGCCTTGAGTTCTTCCTCCAATTCTGTGATCCTTGTCATCGCCTTCTTCAGATCTATCATTCCTGCGCACATCTGGTTCTTCTGGCGACGAATATGCTGGTTTAACTCCTGGATGAAAGCTGCAATTGATCTATCCTTTCTGGTACTGATCATTTCCCATTGCTCATCTCGGCGCCCGCAAATCTAATAGATAGTATCCTTAAGCTCCTTGTGATAAACTTCTCCAATGCGTCCCATGGTGATGTGAGCTGCCATACTCTTTCCTAGACTCCAGGTTGGTGCATCGAAGGAAAACTCTATGGGCTTAGTGACTGGCGTGAATGTCCTTCCTGGAACTTGAACTTGAATCATCCATCACTCCTCTTTCGGTAAAGAGGCGTTGTAAGTCCTGCTGAAGCTTGGTATTCCAATGTTCAGGTACCTAGTGACTTCCTTCAAGTGTCGTCCAAAAGGTGCTTCTTCATCCGGTTGTGCAAACTTGTTCCTTGCGTCCGCCATTCTAAAGAGTAGAAAATGGAGAGGAGTCAGAAATGAGAAGAGAATAGTGATCCAGGGCTTTAGCTTAGTGGTCGTGTCCTACACTCGGTGTGTGCTCTAATACCATCTTGTAGCGACCCGACCTCAAACGGTCAAGTCTCTGTGCTTCAGTGTCATCCTTGGATCGGTAATGATGACACACACAGTACTCGAGGATTTATAACAGAGTAGCAATCACACACTTATTACATCGAATGTCTCAAAAGAGAACTTATTAGAATAAATATGGCTTAAGGCCATCTAATACGATAACAGCGGAAGGCTTGGAAGATAAAGTGAGTCCATCAACTCCAACGACATAGCTGAGCTGCACGACAACGACCTAACGAACCTTACTCCTCGTCTGAAAAGTCTACAACATAATACGTTACAGCCCGACAACGGGTCAGCACATGGAATATGTTGGCAAAGTAACACAATAGAGCAAGAACAGAATAATGCTATCACTACATGCATATTTGGCTGGTGGAAATCTCTATGGTTATGGTTTTTGCGAAAAGCCAATTTTTTCCTACAACTAAGGAATAGATTTTATTTCACTATCATGGTAGTTGAAACATCATTGAGAAGGTTCCTCCAACTCAATCCCAATTAAAGTAATTAACAACCCAACAATATTATTTTAGAGTGATGAGATACTTATGATACTCCAAGTACTAGATACTCAAGATGTCCATAACCGGGGAAACGGCTAACCATGATTAGTTTATACACTCTGCAGAGGTTTGCGCACTTTTCCCCACAAGACCCGATCTCCTCCGTTGGATTTCTCGCACTACATGGTGTTTGAGAAACGGATGACCGAGACAAGTCTTTCAGAAGCATTAACCTCTTACTCCGGGCAGACCATACCAACCTACATCCCTCTACCTGCTGATCCACCTCTTTGGGAGCTTCACGCAACTTACTCAACTATGTTAGAGCACATAATAGCTTGTGGCTGCACACGGAAGTTTCTAGCATGAAAATATCTCAGTTCCCTTTGAGCCTGGGTGGCGGACTATAGGATTATCACATGGGTACTCCGGGATATCCTAGGACAACACTGGATTCCCCACGTGCCCAACAAACAATCCACCCAGATGTGTATTCAAGTTGCCACCTTAAGTTGAACCATTAATTAACAATCTCACATCTGTCATGGATTTCACTCACCCAAACCACGTCTACAAGCATAGCATAGCAATATAAGCAATACGTAGAAGTAACTCCCAAGGTTTGAATATAACATGGCAATAGGTTCTACCTCATCAACTACTTCCCAACCCACATGTTAATCACATCCTAACCATGCAATGTTTGAGGATTGGAACTAATGCATAAAAATTGGGTGATAAAGGGGTATGATCAAAGTGTTACTTGCCTTGTTGATGATCCGCAAAACCTAGGGACTCGTAGTAGCACGCTTCGCACTCCGGGTGTTCTATCGCAAACAAAGAATAGCATACATAAGCAATCAAGCAAAGAAACACGGGTAAAGCTCAAATAAGAAGATCTAACCGGAAAGTTCAACTTAAGAACTCCGGTTTGTGGAAAGAATCAACTCAAACGGAGCAACGAAACTCAAACTGCGAAAGAAACAAGATCTGTTTACTAATCTGGACTAAGGTCAAATTTTTGTTGGGGAACGTAGTAGAAATTCAAAAATTTTCCTACGTAACACCAAGATCTATCTATGGAGAGACCAGCAACGAGTAGAAAGGAGAGGAGAGTTTGCATCTACATACCCTTGTAGATCGCTAAGCGGAAGCGTTCAAGTGAACGGGGTTGATGGAGTCGTACTCATCGTGATTCAGATCACCGATGATCCTAGTGCTGAACGGACGGCACCTCCGCGTTCAACACACGTACAGCCCGGTGACGTCTCCCACGCCTTGATCCAGCAAGGAGAGAGGGAGAGGTTGAGGAAGACTCCATCCAACAGCAGCACAACGGCGTGGTGGTGATGGAGGAGCGTGGCAATCCTGCAGGGCTTCGCCGAGCACCTACGGGAGAGGACATGTGTCACGGGAGGGAGAGGGAGGCAACCAAAGGCCTTAGGTATGATTGCTCCTCCTTTTCCCCACTATATATAGGGCCAAGGGAGAGGGGGGAGGCGCAGCCTTACCCTCTCCTCCAAGGAAGGGGTGCGGCTAAGGATGGGGAGGAGTCCATCCTCCCCAAGGCACCTCGGAGGTGCCTTCCCCCTTGAGGACTCTTCCCTCTCCAAGTTTCCTTGCGCATGGGCCTCTTGGGGCTGGTGCCCTTGGCCCATGAAGGCCAAGGCGCACCCCCTACAGCCCATGTGGCCCCCCGGGGCAGGTGGCCCCACCCGGTGGGCCCCCGGGACCCTTCCGGTGGTCCCGGTATAATACCGATGACCCCGAAACTTGTCCCGATGGCCGAAACAGGACTTCCTATATATAAATCTTTACCTCCGGACCATTCCGGAACTCCTCGTGACGTCCGGGATCTCATCCGGGACTCCGAACAACATTCGGTAACCACATACAAGCTTCCTTTATAACCCTAGCGTCATCGAACCTTAAGTGTGTAGACCCTACGGGTTCGGGAGACATGCAGACATGACCGAGACGTTCTCCAGTCAATAACCAACAGCGGGATCTGGATACCCATGTTGGCTCCCACATGTTCCACGATGATCTCATCGGATGAACCACGATGTCAAGGACTTAATCAATCCCGTATTCAATTCCCTTTGTCTAGCGGTATTTTACTTGCCCGAGATTCGATCGTCGGTATCCAATACCTTGTTCAATCTCGTTATCGGCAAGTCACTTTACTCGTTCCGTAACACATCATCCCGTGATCAAATCCTTGGTCACATTGCGCATATGATGATGTCCTACCGAGTGGGCCCAGAGATACCTCTCCGTTTACACGGAGTGACAAATCCCAGTCTCGATCCGCATAAAACAATAGATACTTTCGGAGATACCTGTAGTGCACCTTTATAGTCACCCAGTTACGTTGTGACGTTTGATACACCCAAAGCACTCCTACGGTATCCAGGAGTTATACGATCTCATGGTCAAAGGAAGAGATACGTGACATTCGCAAAGCTCTAGCAAATGAACTACTCGATCTTTTGTGCTAGTCTTAGGATTGGGTCTTGTCCATCACATCATTCTCCTAATGACGTGATCCCGTTATCAACGACATCCAATGTCCATAGCCAGGAAACCATGACTATCTGTTGATCACAACGAGCTAGTCAACTAGAGGCTCACTAGGGACATATTGTGGTCTATATATTCACACGTGTATTACGATTTCCGGATAATACAGTTATAGCATGAATAAAAGACAATTATCATGAACAAGGAAATATAATAATAATACTTTTATTATTGCCTCTAGGGCATATTTCCAACAGTCTCCCACTTGCACTAGAGTCAATAATCTAGTTCACATCGCCATGTGACTAATACCCAAGAGTTTACTAGAATCAGTAGTCTAGTTCACATCACTGTGTGATTAATACTCAATGAGTTTTAGGTTTGATCATGTTGCTTGTGAGAGAGGTTTTAGTCAACGGGTCTGAACCTTTCAGATCCGTGTGTGCTTTACAAATCTCTATGTCATCTCCTAGATGCAGCTACCACGCTCTATTTGGAGCTATTCCAAACAACTGTTCTACTTGGAGCTATTCTAAATTATTGCTCCATTATATGTATCCGGTCTCTCTACTCAGAGCTATCCGGATAGGTGTCAAGCTTGCATTGTCATAACCTTTACGACGAACTCTTTTACCACCTCCATAATCGAGAAAATTCCTTAGTCCACTAGTTACTAAGGATAACTTTGACCGTTGTCCTGTGAGCCATTCATGGATCACTCTTGTACCCCTTGACTGACTCATGGCAAGGCACACTTCAGGTGCGGTACACAGCATAGCATACTATAGAGCCTACGTCTAAAGCATAGGGGACGACCTTCGTCCTTTCTCTCTATTCTGCCGTGGTCGAGCTTTAAGTCTTAACTTCGTACCTTACAACTCAGGCAAGAACTCCTTCTTTGACTGGTCCATCTTGAACACCTTCAAGATCATGTCAAGGTATGTGCTCATTTGAAAGTATTATTAAGCATTTTGATCTATCCTTATAGATCTTGATGCTCAATGTTCAAGTAGCTTAATCCAGGCTTTCTATTGAAAAACACCTTTCAAATAACCCTATATGCTTTCTAGAAATTCTACATCATCTCTGATCATCAATATGTCAACAACATATACTCATCAGAAATTCTATAGTGCTCCCACTCACTTCTTTGGAAATACAAGTTTCTCATAAACTTTGTATAAATCCAAAATCTTTGATCATCTCATCAAAGCGTACATTCCAACTCCGAGATGCTTACTCCAGTCCTTAGAAGGATCGCTGGAGCTAGCATACCTTTTAGCATCCTTAGGATCGACAAAACTTTTCTGATTGTATTGCATACAACCTTTCCTTACGAAAACTAGTAAGGAAACTTGTCTTGACATCCATCTGCCAGATTTCATAAATGCAGCTAGTGCTAACATGATTCCGACGGACTTTAAGCATCGCTACGAGTGAGAAAATCTCATCGTAGTCAACTCCTTGAACTTGTCGGAAAACACTTCGCCACAAGTCGAGCTTCATAGATGGTGACATTACCATCCACGTCCGTCTTCTTCTTAAAAGATCCATTTATCTCAATGGATTGCCGATCATCGGGCAAGTCCATCAAAGTCCATGCTTTGTTCTGATATATGGATACTATCTCGGATTTCATGGCTTCTAACCATTTGTCGGAATTCGGGGCCACCATCGCTTCTCCATAGCTCGTAGGTTCATTGTTGTCTAGCAACATGACTTCCAAGACAGGATCACCTAACCACTCCGAAGTAGTACGTGTCCTTGTCGTCCTACGAGGTTTGGTAGTGACTCGATCCGAAGTTTCATGATCAATATCATAAGCTTCCACTTCAATTGGTGTAGGTGCCACAGGAACAACTTCCTGTGCCCTGCCATACACTAGTTGAAGAGACGGTTCAGTAACCTCATCAAGTCTCCACCATCCTCCCACTCAATTCTTTCGAGAGAAACTTTTCCTCGAGAAAGGACCCGATTCTAGAAACAATTCATATTGCTTTCGGATCTGAATTAGGAGGTATACCCAACTGTTTTGGGTGTCCTATGAAGATGTATTTTATCCGCTTTGGGTTCGAGCTTAATCCTGAAACTTTTTCACATAAGCGTCGCAGCCCCAAACTTTTAAGAAACGACAACTTAGGTTTCTCTAAACCATAATTCATGCGGTGTCATCTCATCGGAATTACGTGGTGCCCTATTTAAAGTGAATGTGGTTGTCTCTAATGCCTAACCCATGAACGATAGTGGTAATTCGATAAGAGACATCATGGTATGCATCATATCCAATAGGGTGCAACTATGATGTTCGGACACACCATCACATTGTGGTGTTCCAGGCGGTATTAATTGCGAAACAATTTCCACAATGTCTTAATTGTGTGCCAAAACTCGTAACTCAGATATTCATCTCTATGATCATATCATAGACATTTTATCCTCTTGTCACGACGATCTTTCAACTTCACCCTGAAATTACTTGAACCTTTCAATAATTCAGACTTGTGTTTCATCAAGTAAATATTCTCAACATCTACTCGAATCATCTGTGAAGTAAGATCATAACGATATTCACTGCATGCCTCAGCACTCATTGGATTGGACACATCAAAATGTGTTACTTCCAACAAGTTGCTATCTTGTTCCATCTTACTGAAAACGAGGCTTTTCAGTCATCTTGCCCATGTGGTATGATTTGCATATCTCAAGTGATTAAAAATCAAGTGAGTCCGAACGATCCATTTGCATGGAGTTTCTTCATGCATATACACCAATAGACATGGTTCGCATGTCTCAAATTTTTCAAAAACGAGTGAGTCCAAAGATCCATCAACATGGAGCTTCTTCATGCGTTTTATACCAATATGACTTACACAGCAGTGCCACAAGTAAGTGGTACTATCATTACTATCTTATATCTTTTGGCATGAAAATGTGTATCACTACGATCGAGATTCAATAAACCATTCATTTTAGGTGTAAGACCATTGAAGGTATTATTCAAATAAACAGAGTAACCATTATTCTCCTTAAATGAATAACCGTATTGCGATAGACATAATCCAATCATGTCTATGCTCAACGCAAACACCAATCTCGGTGGTAGAGGGAGCGTGCGATGTTTGATCACATCAAACTTGGAAACACTTCCAACACATATCGTCAGCTCACCTTTAGCCAGTCTTCTTTTATTCCGTAGCTTTTATTTCGAGTTACTAATACTTAGCAACCGAACCGGTATCTAATACCCTGGTGCTACTAGGAGTACTAGTAAAGTACACATTAACATAATGTATATCCAATATACTTCTATCGACCTTGCCAGCCTTCTCATCTACCAAGTATCTAGGGTAATGCTGCTCCAGTGGTTGTTCCCCTTATTACAGAAGCACTTAGTCTCGGGTTTGGGTTCAACCTTGGGTTTCTTCACTTGAGCAGCAGCTGAATTGCCGTTTCATGAAGTATCCCTTTGTTCCCTTGCCCTTCTTGAAACTAGTGGTTTCACCAACCATCAACAATTGATGCTCCTTCTTGATATCTACTTTCGCGGTGTCAAACAACGCGAATATTTCAAGGATCATCATATCTATCCCTGATATGTTATAGTTCATCACAGAGCTCTAGCAGCTAGGTGGTAATGACTTCGGAGAAACTATCACTATTTCATCTGGAAGATCAACTCCCACTCGATTCAAGTGATTGTTGTACTCAGACAATCTGAGCACAAGCTCAATAATTGAGCTTCTCTCCTTAGTTTGCAGGCTAAGAAAATCGTCGGAGGTCTTATACCTCTTGACGTGGGCACGAGCCTGAAATCCTAATTTCAGCCCTCGAAACATCTCATATGTTCCGCGACGTTTCGAAAACATCTTTGGTGCCTCTACTTAAACCATTTAACTGAACTATCACGTAGTTATCAAAACGTGTATGTTCGATGTTCGAAACATCCACAAACAATGTTTGGGGTTCAGCACACTGAGCAGTGCATTAAGGACATAAGCTTTCTACTGTCCGCATAATTGCTACTATCAACTTTCAACTATATTTTCTCTAGGAACATATCTAAAACAGTAGAACTAAAGCGCGAGCTACGACATAATTTGCAAAAGGTCTTTTGACTATGTTCAGGATAATTAAGTTCATCTTATGAACTCCCACTCAGATAGACATCCCTCTAGTCATCTAAGTGATTACATGATCCGAGTCAAACTAGGCCGTGTCCGATCATCACGTGAGACGGACTAGTCATCATCGGTGAACATCTTCATGTTGATCGTATCTTCTATACGACTCATGCTCGACCTTTTGGTCTCCGTGTTCCGAGGCCATGTCTGTACATGCTAGGCTCGTCAAGTTAACCCTAAGTGTTTTCGCTGTGTAAAACTGTCTTACACCCGTTGTATGTGAATGTAAGAATCTATCACACCCGATCATCACGTGGTGCTTCGAAACGACGAACTGTAGCAACGGTGCACAGTTAGGGGAGAACACTTCTTGAAATTTTAATGAGGGATCATCTTATTTACTACCGTCGTCCTAAGTAAACAAGATGCATAAACATGATAAACATCACATGCAATCAAATAGTGACATGATATGGCCAATATCATTTTGCTCCTTTTGATCTTCATCTTCGGGGCTCCATGATCATCTTGTCACCGGCATGACACCATGATCTCCATCATCATGATCTCCATCATCGTGTCTTCATGAAGTTGTCACGCCAACAACTACTTCTACTTCTATGGCTAACGCGTTTAGCAATAAAGAAAAGTAAGTTACATGGCGTTCTTCAATGACACGCAGGTCATACAAAAAATAAAGACAACTCCTATGGCTCCTGCCGGTTGTCATACTCATCGACATGCAAGTCGTGAATCCTATTACAAGAACATGATCAATCTCATACATCACATATATCATTCATCACATCCTTTTGGCCATATCACATCACATAGCATACCCTGCAAAAACAAGTTAGACGTCCTCTAATTGTTGTTTGCATGTTTTACGTGGCTGCTATGGGTTTCTAGCAAGAACGTTTCTTACCTACGCAAGACCACAACGTGATATGCCAATTGCTATTTACCCTTCATAAGGACCCTTTTCATCGAATCCGTTCCGACTAAAGTGGGAGAGACTGGCACCCGCTAGCCACCTTATGCACCAAGTGCATGTCAATCGGTGGAACCTGTCTCACGTAAGAGTACGTGTAAGGTCGGTCCGGGCCGCTTCATCCCACAATACCGTCGAAACAAGATTGGACTAGTAACGGTAAGCATATTGAACAACATCAACGCCCACAACTACTTTGTGTTCTACTCGTGCAAAGAATCTACGCAATAGACCTAGCTCATGATGCCACTGTTGGGGAACGTAGTAGAAATTCAAAAAATTTCCTACGTAACACCAAGATCTATCTATGGAGAGACCAGCAACGAGTAGAAAGGAGAGGAGAGTTTGCATCTACATACCCTTGTAGATCGCTAAGCGGAAGCGTTCAAGTGAACGGGGTTGATGGAGTCGTACTCATCGTGATTCAGATCACCGATGATCCTAGTGCCGAACGGACGGCACCTCCGCGTTCAACACACGTACAGCCCGGTGACGTCTCCCACGCCTTGATCCAGCAAGGAGAGAGGGAGAGGTTGAGGAAGACTCCATCCAACAGCAGCACAACGGCGTGGTGGTGATGGAGGAGCGTGGCAATCCTGCAGGGCTTCGCCGAGCACCTACGGGAGAGGACATGTGTCACGGGAGGGAGAGGGAGGCAACCAAAGGCCTTAGGTATGATTGCTCCTCCTTTTCCCCACTATATATAGGGCCAAGGGAGAGGGGGGAGGCGCAGCCTTGCCCCCTCCTCCAAGGAAGGGGTGCGGCTAAGGATGGGGAGGAGTCCATCCTCCCCAAGGCACCTCGGAGGTGCCTTCCCCCTTGAGGACTCTTCCCTCTCCAAGTTTCCTTGCGCATGGGCCTCTTGGGGCTGGTGCCCTTGGCCCATGAAGGCCAAGGCGCACCCCCTACAGCCCATGTGGCCCCCCGGGGCAGGTGGCCCCACCCGGTGGGCCCCCGGGACCCTTCCGGTGGTCCCGGTACAATACCGATGACCCCGAAACTTGTCCCGATGGCCGAAACAGGACTTCCTATATATAAATCTTTACCTCCGGACCATTCCGGAACTCCTCGTGACGTCCGGGATCTCATCCGGGACTCCGAACAACATTCGGTAACCACATACAAGCTTCCTTTATAACCCTAGCATCATCGAACCTTAAGTGTGTAGACCCTACGGGT
>NC_041390.1:88548236-88578929 GCF_002162155.2 Triticum dicoccoides
GAGGCGGCTCCGGCGAGTGGGGCGGGGTGGCGCGGGGCAAGCGGCGGCGGTGGCGGCAAGCGGCGGCAGCGGCGGCCTGGCAAGCGGCAGCGGCGACACGAGGTGGCGGGGCAGGCGGCTTGCGGCGGCGGGGCGGCTCGGGCTCCAGGGGGTGCGGCGGAAGGGGAGGGGGTGCGGCGGCTTGGGGGAGGGGCAAGCGGCGCGGAGGAGTCCCGGCCAGACTCCGCTAGGGGCGGCGGTGGCGCTCGCGGTCTCCAGCTCGGAGACGAGGCGCGGGCGGCTTGGGTCGGCTCGGCTGGGTTTCGGCCCAGTCGGGCACTGCGACTTTTTTTAAATAACTTTGCCGGAACCAAATAAATCCTAGAAAATAAATAATAATCTAAAAATGCCAAAACAAATTTTCACCGTCTAAATAAAATATTTAGAATAAGATGAACATTTTCTTGGCCCTAAAATGCAACTTTGAAAAACATGCAATTTCCTAATTCACATAAAATAGCAATAAACTCTAGATAAAAATCAAATATTTGATTTTAATCTTTTCCCACCAATATCTCATTTCTTTTGGAGAAGTCATATTATCTCCTCTCGTATATTTTAATATGAAATATTTTCGGAGAGAAAACTAATTAAAACCAAAAATCCTCGTTTCAATATTTGATAAAACTCAAATATGAAAACAGGGAAATCCCCAACTCTCTCCGAGGGTCCTTGAGTTGCTTAGGATTTCGAGGATCGCGGAACGAGATGCAACAAAATATGATATGCAATGAATGATCTATGTATAACATTCCAAATTGAAAATTTGGGATGTTACAACTTTGCAGCAGCCGCTGGAGCAAGCACTCCTCGCCGCGCAAAAACTCATGATCCGCACGCTGCAAACGCTTTTTTAGCGTGTCGCGCATTGCGCGGCTATTGGAGATGCTCTTATCAGCACTCTATGTGTGAAAGTCATCAGTGAGGACCTAAGGCTAACTCCAGCGCGCGACCCCATCCCATCCGTCCTAGTCCGTTTGGGGTACAACGGACGAATGGCACGGCCCAACGCGCGGTCCCAAACGGACAAATGTCTGACTTTCGTCCGTTTTCGACTCATTCCCGGCCCAAACATGCACAACGTTTGGGATGAAACACATATCGCGCAGACGGGCGGGACGCATGCCCTTGTCCTTCCCGTGGCCCGCCTGTCGGGGACACCAGCGCTTCATTCACCTCCAACGCCTCCAATGTTGGGGAACGTAGCATAAATTCAAAATTTTCCTACGTGTCACCAAGATTTATCTATCGAGTCATCTAGCAACGAGGGAGGAGTGGATCTACATACCCTTGTAGATCGCGCGCGGAAGCGTTCAAGAGAACGGGGTTGATGGAGTTGTACTCGTCGTGATCCAAATCACCGATGATCCTAGCGCCGAACGGACGGCACCTCCGCGTTCAACACACGTATGGAGCAGCGACGTCTCCTCCTTCTTGATCCAGCAAGGGGAAAGGAGAGGTTGATGGAGATCCAGCAGCACGACGGCGTGGTGGTGGAAGTAGCGGGATTCCAACAGGGCTTCGCCAAGCGCTGCGGGAGGAGGGAGATGTGTCATGGGAGGGAGAGGAGGCGCCAGGGCTTAGGTGTTGCTTCCCTCCCTTCCCCCACTATATATAGGGCCAAGGGAGAGGGGGGGCGCAGCCTTGGCCCTTCCTCCAAGGAAGGGTGCGGCCAAGGGAGGAGTCCCTCCTCCCCAAGGCACCTCGGAGGTGCCTTCCCCCTTTAGGACTCTTCCTTTCCCTTGACTCTTGGCGCATGGGCCTCTTGGGGCTGGTGCCCTTGGCCCATATAGGCCAAGGCGCACCCCCTACAGCCCATGTGGCCCCCCGGGGCAGGTGGCCCCACCCGGTGGACCCCCGGGACCCTTCCGGTGGTCCCGGTACAATACCGGTGACCCCGAAATAGCACTTCCTATATATAATTCTTTACCTCCGGACCATTCCGGAACTCCTCGTGACGTCCGGGATCTCATCCGGGACTCCGAACAACTTTCGGGTTACCACATACTAATATCTCTATAACCGTAGCGTCACCGAACCTTAAGTGTGTAGACCCTACGGGTTTGGGAGACATGCAGACATGACCGAGATGACTCTTCGGTCAATAACCAACAGCGGGATCTGGATACCCATGTTGGCTCCCACATGTTCCACGATGATCTCATCAGATGAACCACGATGTCAAGGACTTAATCAATCCCGTATACAATTCCCTTTGTCTAGCGGTACGATACTTGCCCGAGATTTGATCGTCGGTATCCCGATACCTTGTTCAATCTCGTTACCGGCAAGTCTCTTTACTCGTTCCGTAACACATCATCCCGTGATCAACTCCTTGATCACATTGTGCACATTATGATGATGTCCTACCGAGGGGGCCCAGAGATACCTCTCCGTTTACACGGAGTGACAAATCCCAGTCTCGATTCGTGCCAACCCAACAGACACTTTCGGAGATACCTGTAGTGTACCTTTATAGCCACCCAGTTACGTTGTGACGTTTGGCACACCCAAAGCACTCCTACGGTATCCGGGAGTTGCACAATCTCATGGTCTAAGGAAATGATACTTGACATTAGAAAAGCTTTAGCATACGAACTACATGATCTTGTGCTAGGCTTAGGATTGGGTCTTTGTCCATCACATCATTCTCCTAATGATGTGATCCCGTTATCAATGACATCCAATGTCCATGGTCAGGAAACCGTAACCATCTATTGATCAACGAGCTAGTCAACTAGAGGCTTACTAGGGACATGGTGTTGTCTATGTATCCACACATGTATCTGAGTTTCCTATCAATACAATTCTAGCATGGATAATAAACGATTATCATGAACAAGGAAATATAATAATAACTAATTTATTATTGCCTCTAGGGCATATTTCCAACAGTCTCCCACTTGCACTAGAGTTAATAATCCAGTTCACATCGATATGTGATTAACACTCAAGGTCACATCCCCATGTGACTAACACCCAAAGAGTTTACTAGAGTCAATAATCTAGTTCACACTACCATGTGATTAACACTCGATGAGTTCTGGGTTTGATCATGTTATGCTTGTGAGAGATGTTATAGTCAACGGGTCTGAATCTTTTAGATCCGTGTGTGCTTTACAAATCTCTTTGTCATCTCCTAGATGCAGCTACCACGTTCTATTTGGAGCTATTTCAAATAACTGTTCTACTATACGAATCCAGTTTACTACTCAGAATAATCTGGATTAGTGTCAAAGTTTGCATCGGCGTAACCCTTTACGATGAACTCTTTTACCACTTCCATAATCGAGAAAATTCCTTAGTCCACTAGTTACTAAGGATAACTTTGATTGCTGTCCTGTGATCCATTCTTGGATCACTCTTGTACCCCTTGACTGACTCATGGCAAGGCACACTTCAGGTACGGTACTCAGCATGGCGTACTGTAGAGCCTACGTCTTAAGCATAGGGGACGACCTTCATCCTTTCTGTCTATTCTGCCGCGGTCAGGTTTCGAGTCTTACTCAATGTTCACACCTTATAACACAGCCAAGAACTCCTTCTTTGCCGATCCATTTTGAACTCCTTCAAAATTTTGTCACGGTTTGTATTCATTTGAAAGTACTATTAAGCGTTTTGATCTATCCTTATAGATCTTAATGCTCAATACTCGAGTAGCCTAATCCATGTTTTCCATTGAAAAACACTTTTCAAATGACTCTGCATGCTTTCCAGAAATTCTACATCATTTCCGATCAACAATATGTTAACAACATATACTCATCAGAATTCTATAGTGATCCCACTCACTTCTTTGGAAATACAAGTTTCTCATAAACTTTGTATACACCAAAATCTTTGATCATCTCATCAAAGCATACATTCCAACTCCGAGATGCTTACTCCAGTCCTTAGAAGGATTGCTGGAGCTTTGCATACTTATTAGCATCTTTCAGGATTGACAAAACCATCCGGTTGTATCACATACAACCTTTCCTCAAGAAAATCATCGAGGAAACAATGTTTTGACATCCTATCTGCAAGATTTCATAAATAATGCAGTAATCGCTAATATAATTCCAACAGACTTTTAGCATCGCTACGTGTGAGAAAGTCTCATCGTAGTCAACTCCTTGAACTTGTCGGGAAACATCTTAACGACAAGTCGAGCTTTCTCAATGGTGACACTTACCATCATTGTATGTCTTCCTTTTAAAATCCATATGTACCTAACAGCCTTACGACCATCAAGTTGTTCTGTCAAAGTCTACACTTTGTTTCCATACATCGATCCTCTCTTGGATTTTATGGCCTCGAGCCATTTATCGGAATCCGGGCCCACCATCGCTTCTCCATAGCTCGTAGGTTCATTGTTGTCTAGCAACATGACTTCCAAGACAGGATTACGTACCACTCTGAAGTAGTATGCATCCTTGTCATCCTACGAGGTTTGGGAGTGACTTGATCCGAAGTCTCATGATCAATATCATAAGCTTTCACTTCAATTGGTGTAGGTGCCACAGGAACAACTTCCTGTGCCCTGCCACACACTAGTTGAAGAGACGGTTCAATAACCTCATCAAGTCTCCACCATCCTCCCACTCAATTCTTTCGAGAGAAACTTTTCCTCGAGAAAGGACCCGATTCTAGAAACAATCCCTTATTGCTTTCGGATCTGAGACATGAGGTATACCCAACTGTTTTGGGTGTCCTATGAAGATGCATTTATCCGCTTTGGGTTCGAGCTTATCAGCCTGAAACTTTTCCACATAAGCGTCGCAGCCCCAAACTTCTAAGAAATGACAGCTTAGGTTTCTCTAAACCATAGTTCATACGGTGTCATCTCATCGGAATTATGTGGTGCCCCTTTTAAAGTGAATGTGGTTGTCTCTAATGCCTAACCCATAAACTATTGTGGTAATTCGATAAGAGACATCATGGTATGCATCATATCTAATAGGGTGCAGTTATGATGTTCGGACACACCATCACACTATGGTGTTCCAGGCTGTATTAGTTGTGAAACAATTTCCACAATGTCTTAATTCTGTGCCAAACTCGTAATTCAGATATTCATCTCTATGATCATATCATAGATATTTTATCCTCTTGTCACGACGATCTTTCAACTTCACCCTGAAATTACTTGAACCTTTCAATAATTCAGACTCGTGATTCATCAAGTAAATATACTCAACATCTACTCAAATCATCTGTGAAGTAAGAACATAACGATATCCACTACACGCCTCAGCACTCATTGGACTGCACACATCAAAATGTATTACTTCCAACAAGTTGCTTTCTAGTTCCATTTTACTGAAAACGAGGCTTTCAGTCATCTTGCCCATGTGGTATGATTTGCATGTCTCAAGTGATTCAAAATCAAGTGAGTCCAAACGATCCATCTGTATAGAGTTTCTTCATGCATATCTACCAACAAACATGGTTCGCATGTCTCAATCCTTTCAAAAATGAGTGAGTCCAAAGATCCATCAACATGGAGCTTCTTCATGCGTTTTATACCGATATGACTCAAGTGGCAGTGCCACAAGTAGGTGGTACTATCATTACTATCTTATATCTTTTGGCATGAACATGTGTATCACTATGATCGAGATTCAATGAACCATTCATTTTAGGTGCAAGACCATTGAAGGTATTATTCAAATAAACAAAGTAACCATTATTCTCCTTAAATGAATAACCGTATTGCGATAGACATAATCCAATCATGTCTATGCTCAACGCAAACACCAATCTCGATGGTAGAGGGAGCGTGCGATGCTTGATCATATCAACATTGGAAACACTTCCAACACATATCGTCAGCTCACCTTTAGCTAGTCTCTGTTTATTCCGTAGCTTTTACTTCGAGTTACTAACACTTAGCAACCGAACCGGTATCTAATACCCTGGTGCTACTAGGAGTACTAGTAAAGTACACATCAACACAATGTATATCCAATATACTTCTATCGACCTTGCCAGCCTTCTCATCTACCAAGTATCTAGGGTAATTCTGCTCCAGTGGCTGTTCCCCTTATTACAGAAGCACTTAGTCTCGGGTTTGGGTTCAACCTTGGGTTTCTTCACTAGAGCAGCAGCTGAATTGCCGTTTCATGAAGTATCCCTTCGTGTCCTTGCCCTTCTTGAAACTAGTGGTTTCACCAACCATCAACAATTGATGCTCCTTCTTGATTTCTACTTTTGTGGTGTCAAACATCGCGAATAACTCAAGGATCATCATATATGTCCCTGATATATTATAGTTCATCACGAAGCTCTAGCAGCTTGGTGGTTATGACTTCGGAGAAACATCACTATCTCATCTGGAAGATCAACTCCCACTCGATTCAAGCGATTGTTGTACTCAGACAATCTGAGCACAAGTTCAACAATTGAGCTTTTCTCCCTTAGTTTGCAGGCTAAGAAAATCGTCGGAGGTCTTATACCTCTTGACGTGGGCACGAGCCTGAAATCCCAATTTCAGCCCTCGAAACATCTCATATGTTTCGCGACGTTTCAAAACGTCTTCGGTGCCTCAACTCTAAACCGTTTAACTGAACTATCACGTAGTTATCAAAATGTGTATGTCAGATGCTCGCAACATCCATAGACAACGTTCGAGGTTCAGCACACTGAGCGGTGCATTAAGGACATAAGCCTTCTATGAAGCAATGAGGACAAACCTCAGTTTACGGACCTAGTCCGCATAATTACTACTATCAACTTTCAACTAAATTTTCTCTAGGAACATATCTAAACAGTAGAACTGAAGCGCGAGCTACGACATAATTTGCGAAGACCTTTTGACTATGTTCAGGATAATTAAGTTCATCTTATGAACTCCCACTCAGATAGACATACCTCTAGTCATCTAAGTGATTACATGATCCGAGTCAACTAGGCCGTGTCCGATCATCACGTGAGATGGACTAGTCAACATCGGTGAACATCTTCATGTTGATCGTATCTTCTATACGACTCATGCTCGACCTTTCGGTCTCTTGTGTTCCGAGGCCATGTCTGTACATGCTAGGCTCGTCAAGTTAACCTAAGTGTTTCGCATGTGTTCCGAGGCCATGTCTGTACATGCTAGGCTCGTCAACACCCGTTGTATTCGAACGTAAGAATCTATCACACCCGATCATCACGTGGTGCTTCGAAACGAAGAACTTTCGCAATGGTGCACAGTTAGGGGGAACACCTTCTTGAAATTTTAGTGAGGGATCATCTTATTTACTACCGTCGTTCTAAGCAAATAAGATGTATAAACATGATAAACATCACATGCAATCAAATAGTGACATGATATGGCCAATATCATATTGCTCCTTTTGATCTTCATCTTCGGGGCTCCATGATCATCATCGTCACGGGCATGACACCATGATCTCCATCATCGTGTCTCCATGAAGTTGCCTCGCCAACTATTACTTCTACTACTACAGCTAACGGTTAGCAATAAAGTAAAGCAATTACATGACGTTTATGTTGACACGCAGGTCATAAATAAATTAAGACAACTCCTATGGCTCTTGCCGGTTGTCATATTCATCGACATGCAAGTCGTGATTCCTATTACAAGAACATGATCAATCTCATACATCACATATATCATTCATCACATCCTTTTGGCCATATCACATCACATAGCATACCCTGCAAAAACAAGTTAGACGTTCTCTAATTGTTGTTTGCATGTTTTACGTGGCTGCTATGAGTTTCTAGCAAGAACATTTCTTACCTACGCAAAAACCATAACGTGATATGCCAATTGCTATTTACCCTTCATAAGGACCCTTTTCATCGAATCCGATCCGACTAAAGTGGGAGAGACAGACACCCGCTAGCCACCTTATGCAACTAGTGCATGTTAGTCGGTGGAACCAGTCTCACGTAAGAGTACGTGTAAGGTCGGTCCGGGCTGCTTCATCCCACAATGCCACCGAATCAAGATTGGACTAGTAACGGTAAGCATATTGAACAAAATCAACGCCCACAACTACTTTGTGTTCTACTCGTGCATAGAAACTACGCATAGACCTAGCTCTGATACCACTGTTGGGGAACGTAGCATAAATTCAAAATTTTCCTACGTGTCACCAAGATCTATCTATGGAGTCATCTAGCAACGAGGGAGGAGTGGATCTACATACCCTTGTAGATCGCGCGCGGAAGCGTTCAAGAGAACGGGGTTGATGGAGTCGTACTCGTCGTGATCCAAATCATCGATGATCCTAGCACCGAACGGACGGCACCTCCGCGTTCAACACACGTACGGAGCAGCGACGTCTCCTCCTTCTTGATCCAGCAAGGGGAAAGGAGAGGTTGATGGAGATCCAGCAGCACAACGGCGTGGTGGTGGAAGTAGCGGGATTCCAACAGGGCTTCGCCAAGCGCTGCGGGAGGAGGGAGATGTGTCATGGGAGGGAGAGGGAGGCGCCAGGGCTTAGGTGTTGCTGCCCTCCCTTCCCCCACTATATATAGGGCCAAGGGAGAGGGGGGGCGTAGCCTTGGCCCTTCCTCCAAGTAAGGGTGCGGCCAAGGGAGGAGTCCCTCCTCCCCAAGGCACCTCAGAGGTGCCTTCCCCCTTTAGGACTCTTCCTTTCCCTTGACTCTTGGCGCATGGGCCTCTTGGGGCTGGTGCCCTTGGCCCATATAGGCCAAGGCGCACCCCCTACAGCCCATGTGCCCCCCCGGGGCAGGTGGCCCCACCCGGTGGACCCCCGGGACCCTTCTGGTGGTCCCGGTACAATACCGGTGACCCCGAAACTTGTCCCGATGGCCGAAATAGCACTTCCTATATATAATTCTTTACCTCCGGACCATTCCGGAACTCCTCGTGACGTTCGGGATCTCATCCGGGACTCCGAACAACTTTCGGGTTACCACATACTAATATCTCTATAACCCTAGCGTCACCGAACCTTAAGTGTGTAGACCCTACGGGTTCGGGAGACATGCAGACATGACCGAGATGACTCTCGGGTCAATAACCAACAGCGGGATCTGGATACCCATGTTGGCTCCCACATGTTCCACGATGATCTCATCGGATGAACCACGATGTCAAGGACTTAATCAATCCCGTATACAATTCCCTTTGTCTAGCGGTACGATACTTGCCCGAGATTCGATCATCGGTATCCCGATACCTTGTTCAATCTCGTTACCGGCAAGTCTCTTTACTTGTTCCGTAACACATCATCCCGTGATCAACTCCTTGATCACATTGTGCACATTATGATGATGTCCTACCGAGTGGGCCCAGAGATACCTCTCCGTTTACACGGAGTGACAAATCCCAGTCTCGATTCGTGCCAACCCAACAGACACTTTCGGAGATACCTGTAGTGTACCTTTATAGCCACCCAGTTACGTTGTGACGTTTGGCACACCCAAAGCACTCCTACGGTATCCGGGAGTTGCACAATCTCATGGTCTAAGGAAATGATACTTGACATTAGAAAAGCTTTAGCATACGAACTACATGATCTTGTGCTAGGCTTAGGATTGGGTCTTTGTCCATCACATCATTCTCCTAATGATGTGATCCCGTTATCAATGACATCCAATGTCCATGGTCAGGAAACCGTAACCATCTATTGATCAACGAGCTAGTCAACTAGAGGCTTACTAGGGACATGGTGTTGTCTATGTATCCACACATGTATCTGAGTTTCCTATCAATACAATTCTAGCATGGATAATAAACGATTATCATGAACAAGGAAATATAATAATAACTAATTTATTATTGCCTCTAGGGCATATTTCCAACATCCACCCGCCCTCCACGCCCCACCCCGCCGCTGGCGCCGCCACTATTTTCCGGCCGCCTCCTGACTACTCCCCCCCGGCCGTCCATACCAAACCACATCTCGCCATGGCCGCCACCACCCCCGCGCTTTCGTAGGAGTTTTGGTCGTCGTTTGGAGGAGCTTTGTCCGTCGCCGTCGTATCCGGTGCCAGAGGGGATATGAACGCCGGCGACGCCTATGGACCACGGCAGCTTCCGTCGGGTGCTCCAGAGCGACCTGTAGTCGGCCGCCAAACGCCCCTGCTGCATCGAGGTGATCTTCGCGACCTCTTTGCCACCACGAACGCAAGGTGTTTGACACTTTGCCCACAAAGGTATGAACAATGGAGATGAATTTTCTTCAACCACTTCATTTATTCATCGGATGATTCGTCCTTGGACGACGAAGATTTTGTGGTGGCTGCACTGGTCGTTCACGACCACATTGAACGGCAGCGGGCTCGGTACAGGGGGTTAGTCCCTGACCGTGCTCCCTATCTGAACCACAACAGAGAGAGAGGCCACGCCCTGCTCTATGCCAATTACTTTGAGAATACGGCGCTCTTCAAACCAGAGAAATTCCGTCGCCGTTTTAGTATGGCAAGGCATGTGTTCAATCGTATCCGAGAGGGAATGGTTGCTCATGACCCATTCTTCGAGTGCAAAACGGATGCCCTTGGCAAGTTTGGATTCTCCTCTTATCAGAATGCACCGCGACCATCCGCATGCTTGCATATGAAATTCCAGATGATCCGGTGGATGAGTACGTGCGCATGAGTGAGTCCACATCTCTGCTGTCAATGTACAACTTCTGCAAGGCCGTGGTGGCAGTGTTTGGCCCTGAGTACTTGAGGCAGCCAAATGCCGCTGATACTGAAAGGCTGTTGGCGATCAACGCTGATAGAGGCTTTCCAGGCATGCTTGGCAACATAGATTGTATGCACCGGGAGTGAAAGAACTGTCCATTTGCTTGGCAGGGCCAGTACAAGGGGCATGTTAAAGCGTGCATTGTCATATTAGAAGCGGTGGCTTCGCAAGATCTTTGGATATGGCATTCTTTCTTCGGCATGGCATGTTCTCACAATGATATCAATGTGCTGCAGCGTTCTCGAGTCTTCGCAAGGCTTGCAGAAGGCCACTCCCCACCTATCAAGTTTGAGACCAACGGCCACGACTACAACAAGGGATACTACCTAGCTGATGGTATATATCCTCAGTGGTCAACTTTTGTGAAGACAATCTCGAACCCCCAAGGTGAGAAGAGACAGAGATTTGCCCAAATGCAAGAAAGTGCTAGAAAGGATGTGGAACATGCTTTTGATGTGCTTCAATCCCCATGGGGTATCATTCAAAACCCTACACTGACAAGGGATAAAGGGAAGCTTTGGGAGCTGATGACTGCTTGTGTGATCATGCACAACATGATCGTCGAGGACGAGCGTGATAAGCATCTTCGACCAAGGATTTGATTTTCAAGGTGAAAATGTTGAGCCCCTGCACCAAGAACCGGCCACGTTTGAACAGTTTACCCAATTCCATCATGAAATGCGTGATTGTCACACTCATTTGGATTTTCAAAATGACTTGGTTGAGCACATGTGGAATCACATTGGCAACCAATAGATGTATTGGTTCATTATGTCCATTCAAAACAATTTCAATTTGGTTGTAAAACTATTTTATTAGACAATTTCGATTGGGTTGTAAAACTATTTTTATTTGAGATAATTAATATTTGGACGTGCAAACTAGTTTTAAACATTGAAATATGAATATATGGGCATATTGGATGTGGCGGACAGGATGGTGCCAAAGGATGCGTCCGCACGTTGGGCGCACGACCACCTCATCCCAGGAAAGGCCCAGACACGCCCCCATTGCCCTACCCAAACGGACAGAATTCAGGCTAAACGGACATCTGTTTGGAGTCGTGCGCTGTAGTTGGCCTAAGTTTCTGCCCGCCAGTGGTGTTTACACCAGCGACTGTGTCCAATCATCTATCGCCCAGTCCCCGATCACTGATGCTTGTCTGCGTAACGATGATACTCCAGCAGTGCTTCCTAAAGTTGACATGTTTGTACTATAATGTAAAGTTTAGTTGCATGAAGAAGTAGCCAAGAACTACCGGCGTGGTGGATCCTGACCCTTGTTGGCGAGAGGGCTTTGTTTTTACATGTTTCTTCAAGTTTTGTTAGGGTTTGTGTCATGCTCAGGAAGACGAGACGGCGATGACTCCCTGAAAATGAAATAAGGCTTCTCGCCTAGCACCCGTCCTGATGATGCGTCTAGCATCGTCGGTGGGCGTGTAGAGGTGCGTCTCCGACGGATCTGTCCTTGGTGGATTTGCTCGGATCTTGTCGTAGTTCGTCTATGTTCGTGTATCTTTAGGTTGGATACTTCTGTTCCACGCTACTCTTCAACGGCGACGATCTGGTGCGCTGGTCTTATGAGGCCTTAGCACGACGATTTTCCGACTGTCTACTACAACAAGTTATGCTCGGCTCCGGTGATGGAGGGGCGATGATGGCAGCGCGCCCTCGACTCGCTTCAATGCTTGTAGTCCTCACTAGGTAGTCTACGAATCTGAATGTATTTTTTATTATATACTGTCATAGTGAAAGATGAATAGGTCGGAAGTTTTCTTGAAAAAGAGCTAGCAAGACTGGTTTTTCAGTTTACACGCGCACCAAAAATATTTATTCCTTTTTCACTAACCGGTCTCTCATAATGCCAGTCATGCAGAATTTTTTCCTTCTTTTTGGCTTCTTTGATTCGTATAATTTGTAAAACACAGGAATATAAAACACAAAAATATAGTGGCATGTCATCTTCAATGCTACCACTCCTCCGTTTCAAAATTATTGTCGTGGTTTTAGTTCACATGATATGCCGTAGAATTCTTCGCATGAGGTTCGAGTGGATGAAAATTTTCCGATACATTAAGATTCCTTTAGAAACCCTTTGAATAAAAAATCCCACAAATGGAGGTTAGTATTTGGTCAAATACCTAACGAAAAATTACGATTTTCCTTTCATTAAGGTACGAGGGCTTCTTATTCCACAAGAACGAAAGCACCTTTTCATTCTTTCATATATTAGGGGTTTTTACTTGGAAAAGACAATGTTCCATACTAAAGGATTCGGGTCCATAACCACGAGTTCCAGTGCACTAGATCTTATAGCACTTAGCATGACTCACGATTACGCCTGTTAAAAGTTTCAAACGTCCTCTTTTTTGAAATTGAAAGAGAGTCCTATAAAAAGGTCTAACTTCCAAACTATGTCTTTTTTCATTCATTCTCCTTTAGTTTTTTTCTCTATCTAGAAGTGGAATAGAATAACCCGGTTGAAGGGTAATGATCATACGTCTGTAATGCATTGTATGGCCCAGAATAGGTCCTATTCTTCTACCTTTTCCAGGTAGTCGATGGCTATTCACAGCTCCATAGTGTATGAGACAAATGTATGCATTTCGATTAGGGTCGTATTCTATGGTTACGATTCTACATATATGTCTTTTTGATTCCGTCGAAAATCTATTTTACGGTATTGCCCCTTTACTGAAAAGAAGGGATAATTCCTGAAACACTAGAAAAGGCACGAAATGGCCCCGAAAAGCCGCAAGCGGAGATGAGCTCGGAGCTCCCTCCCTCCAGTGCGATTCCCCCCTCGAGCCTCACTTCACTAAAACGGAGTAGGAGTATAAAAAAGAAAGAGGGGAGAGAGAGACAGAAGAAGCGTCTCGGTTTTAACTCCCGACAGGCAGCAGCACACACGACGCACCAACCAGCGACAGCAAAGCCCAGAGGCCTGCCTCAGCGGCAGTAGCTCGCAACTCTCACCCCTCCCTCTCTCTCTAGCTCCCTCCCTCCCTCTCTCTCTAGTAGTGTTGCTGCTGCTTCTGGTCTAGCTTGTCGGGACGGAGCCGCCGCCGCCGCCGCTCGCTGGGGCACGGCAGCTTTGCGGAAGAGCCCGGCCGGCCGGCCTGCCGGTGTCCGGGACCCATACAGCGAAAAAGAAACTCGGCGCCGCGCGTGGTCCTCTGTGACTCATGCGCGGGAGCCACCGAAGCTAGCAAGCTTCCGCGTGTGAAGAGGCGGCCATGGCGCAGTCGCCGGCGAGCTCCGCCGTCGCGGCGTCGGCTCCATGCGAAGGTACTTGTCACTTCTTTCTTGCTTTTCGCGCATTTCTCCGGCCCCTCCCCGCGCTTCGACGAGGCGGAGGTGGTACAGCTGGAAAAGGAAGGAGGGGTCTCTCCTTTTCTTGGTCGCTGACGCGGCGGTGGGCGCAGGGGAGCGCAAGGCGCCGGCGATCAACGGGGAGCTGTGGCACGCCTGCGCGGGGCCGCTGGTGTCGCTGCCGCCGGTGGGCAGCCTCGTCGTCTACTTCCCCCAAGGCCACAGCGAGCAGGTGTGTGAGTGAGACCTATCTGTTCGCCAGTGCCATTTGCGCAGTGCTCGTTCTATGCTCCCCATGGTTCTGTTCTTGAATGATAATCTTCCCTCCTTTTTGCGCTTCTAGCCAACTAAATCGATTCCCTGCTCTATACTTCTTTTAGAGTAAGCGTTTGGTTTTCACTTTTACTTTTTGATGATTTAATCTACCATGAGAGAATCCTTTGAAGTTCAAGAGGGTTCATAATATGGCCTTCTTAAAAGAAAAACAGATGCTATCATGGATATGTTGCATTTTCAGTAGTTGTGATTGGAGGGCTATACTACTTGCTTGCTACTAATTGCTTTCTCAAGCCAGTAGTATTCTTGGGTTATTGGAGGAGTGGTTGGGAGCCTCCCTTTGGGCCTACTTCCTTCCTTTCCTTCTGTTGGCTTTTGGTGTCTTGTGGAGTATAGGAGCACTGTTTTCCGGAAATCCCTTTTGGAGCTCGGGCTCCAGTGAGGCCTCCAGATTCAGATTTGAAATTTCATTGAAATTCGTATTTTTACATCTCAAAAAATTCTGAAAAAAATCACAGATATACATGAAGGCATAATACACATGTGTGTAAATTTTCAGTTCAAAATACATTGAAATGAGGGCTGTGCAAAAAAGACAAATATGGGGTTGTTTAACACATGATACTATTCATCCTCCCAGGCCATGGATTTGTCTTTTTTGTACAGGTCGCAACTCAAGGTATTTCATCATGAATTTTTACACACATGTGAGTTACATCCTTACATACACGCATATTTTTTTTCAGAAATTTTTGAACCATAAAAGTTTGAATTTGAATTTTTTAAAAATAAAGGCCTCCATGGAGCTCGGCCTCCAAAACGCCTTTCTCCACTGTTTTCTTGCTATCAAGTTTGGTAGTACATGCAACATGCATCCATGTATAGCTTCGTATTATTTGCATTTATGGTCCTGATTTCTGCTGCACCTTCCACTGATTCTGCACTGCCAAAACAGCCTGCCTGCTTTCAGAAAGATTTTCAGCTGCTATGCTATTGCTATGGTGTTCTTGACAGATTCTGTAAAAGATCAATCCCTAATTCTGCAACTGTGCTCCCCTTTTAAAAAGTTCAGCAAGAAAAATAAGTTTTTTTAATGTATGTGGGACATTCGGCTGTGTCGCCCATGATGATATGTGGGGGGAACACTTTAGCAGTGTACCTATGGCATGCAGAGTTCATCTAAAAGGAGTTCACTCATGAGGCTGCACTTTCTGCACTTCAAAATTACTTTTCTCCTAATTTTTTAGGGAAGCCGCAGAAAGTTGGTGTATAAAAAGGGAAGCATGTTTGAATGCTTGTACTTCCTCAATCATTCCATGAGATAATTCATGTTTTACAACGGAAAGTTTTAGCAATGTATGATTGGGAGGATAACAGTGCTTACGTGTACAGAAAACAGCTGGATTTGTTTTTGGAAAACCCTTGTCCAAAATACCTGGTACTTGGTTTAGCCGCCTGAATGCTTTTCTTTCTATCAATCGCTTCATAATTTAAAAAATGCTGTTTTTTTTTGTATTGATGAAAACGCCGTGTTGCATCTTTATTCAATAAAAATAGTCACTCATCTTTATCTTCAAAATAGAAAAAGAAACTTACTTGGACTTGGTGTCTGGTTCAGGTTGCAGCTTCTATGCAAAAGGATGTCGAAGCGCATGTGCCGAGCTACCCCAACCTTCCCTCAAAGTTGATATGTCTTCTGCACAGCGTCACTTTGCAAGTAATCTAACAGCCTTGTTTCCCATACTGTTCAACACGACGCGCCCGCGATTGCAAGCTCTGAAAGATGTTGTCTCTTGATTTTTCAGGCAGACCCAGATACTGACGAGGTGTATGCGCAGATGACTCTTCAGCCAGTGAATACAGTAAGCATCTGAATTCTGCAGGTTTTCCCCAAGAATTTCTCTGCGTGTTTCCAATGCTTTAATCCCTATGTTGCTCCTGATCATGTGTT
Organism: Triticum dicoccoides; assembly: GCF_002162155.2. Taxonomy (NCBI): domain Eukaryota; kingdom Viridiplantae; phylum Streptophyta; class Magnoliopsida; order Poales; family Poaceae; genus Triticum; species Triticum dicoccoides. The sequence goes on from NC_041390.1 coordinate 88,564,468, forward strand.
TTTATCAGTATGCAAAAGAGGCGTTGCAGCTGTCAGAGCTTGCGCTAAGACAAGCGAGGCCACAGATGGAGTTCTTCTGCAAGACGCTCACCGCTAGCGATACGAGCACGCACGGAGGCTTCTCCGTGCCTCGCCGTGCCGCGGAGAAGATATTCCCTTCCCTGGTAAGCAGGCATCAGATTTCCAGGTCTTTTCCACGACAAAAACTCATGTACCAGTATCATGGTGCCATCTTAATTTCGTTACTTTGTTCTGTAGGATTTCTCGTTGCAGCCTCCGTGCCAAGAGTTGCAGGCCAGGGATATACATGACAATGTGTGGACATTCCGTCATATATTTCGGGGTACAGAAAATGTAGTCAAAATTGAGTAGAGCTTCCTTCTGCTGCAATAACTGAGTATGATTCGAGTTTAGCTAATATTATTGTGCTTGGTAATAACCAGGTCAGCCTAAAAGACATTTACTTACTACTGGTTGGAGCCTCTTTGTGAGTGGCAAGAAGCTATTTGCTGGTGATTCTGTCATATTTGTTAGGTAAATGCCCATGCTTCCGTCCATCTTCAGAAAGCATACGTCGGTTCATCCTAGAGTTCCAATTTTAGCAGCAGATTATTTGAAATAGAGGACAGAGCTGGAAATGTAATGCCACATTTTGTTTTATTTGCTACACTCCAGAGATGAAAAGCAGCAACTTCTACTGGGAATCAGGCGCGCTAACCGACAGCCCACGAACATATCATCTTCGGTACTTTCAAGCGACAGTATGCACATAGGGGTCCTTGCCGCAGCTGCACATGCTTCTGCCAACACCAGCCCATTTACCATATTTTATAACCCTAGGTGAGCTTCTAAATCTGCGGTATTAGTTTCAATAACCATGCTAATTACCTAAAAGTTTCTACGTAGCGTCAGTAGCTATCATTAGTTCAATAACTATGTTTTGAACTGTGGACTTTCAGGGCCAGTCCTACTGAATTTGTTATCCCATTTGCCAAATACCAGAAGGCAATGTACAGTAGTCAGATCTCTTTAGGGATGCGCTTCCGCATGATGTGCGAGACGGAGGAACTAGGGACAAGACGGTATGTCAAGTTACCCATACAAACTCTTACCTCTGAAGCTCCAAGTAGTGCTGACATATCTAATACTTTTCAGGTACATGGGTACGATAACTGGAATAAGTGATCTAGATCCAGTGAGATGGAAAAACTCCCAGTGGCGCAGCTTACAGGTTGGATTTACAAGCACCATCCTAATTGCAGCTCTTTCACTGTGTTATTCTTTCTCCATTTGTCTTTCTGATTCACTGATTTGATTTTCTCTGATAGGTTGGGTGGGACGAGTCGGCTGCAGGAGAAAGAAGGAACAGAGTTTCAATCTGGGAGATTGAACCGCTTGCTGCTCCTTTTTTCATATGTCCCCAGCCATTCTTTGGTGTGAAGCGCCCCAGGCAATTAGGCAAGTCTGGTATAAGTATAACAAAGACAGTGAATTCTTGCAGTAAAAAAAGACGGTGAATTTCTTCAAATCATTATGTTAACTGTATATATGAGCGTAAAGATCTTAACTGCAAAGATACATAAAGACTACTTGGTGGAATGGTTATTGACTGCTTCTGGTACTTTTTATCTTCTTTTCTGGAAGAGAATTACTATGTTTCTTTGTCTTCCAGCACATAAAGTGCATCAAAAGAAGCATGTGAATATAGATTCTACCGTAGTTTACGTGCCATACAGATAACTTGTCTGCATATCTTAACATACCAACAGATAATCAACTAGGTTGTCTTGCAAACAGTAGATTGAACTGAAATGTGTCAGTAAACGGATGCCACTGTTCTTAAAATTGGAGAATGCTAACCATATTACCATATCATGTCTGATGATTTGCACGCTTCGTGCTCTTCTAAATTTGAATTAACAGATGATGAGTCGTTGGAGATGGAAAGTCTTATGAAGAGAGCAATGCCTTGGCTTGGTGAGGAGGTATGCATAAAGGACCCTCAAACCCAGAGCGCTACAATGCCTGGCCTGAGTTTAGTTCAGTGGATGAACATGAACCGGCAGCAGAGCTCCTCATTAGCTAGCACAGCCATGCAGTCCGAGTACCTCCGATCAGCGAGTAACCCTGCGATGCAAAATATTGGCGCTGCCGATCTTGCAAGGCAGTTATATATGCAGAACCATCTACTACAACAGAATAGCATGCAGTTTAATCCTCCCAAACTCCATCAGCAAATGAAACCTATTAATGATTTGTCAAATGCAGCACTTCCGTTGAATCAACTAAGTGCCATCAGAAATCATCAAGATCAGAAGCAAGATCAGCAGAGGCAACAGCAGTCCAGTATCCAAGCAATTCCCCTAAGCCAGGCCCAGGCTCAAACTAATATTGTCCAGGCACAAGTAATTCTCCAGAATCAGATGCAGCAACAACAGCAACAAAAACAACCACCACCATCACCAACTCAAAACCAGCATGGGGCCAGTGGCCAGCACCTGCTTCAGTCTCATCAACTGCAGGACCAAAATTTGCAAATGCAGCAGCAACAGCTTTTACTTCACCAACAGTTACAGCAGCAGCAGCAGCAGCAGCAGCTAAATAAGTTGCCTGGGCAACTAGCTAATCTGGCAAGTCAGCAAACACAATTGTCTGATCAGGAACTCCACTTGCAGCTGTTACAGAAACTACAGCAGCAGTCACTGATGTCACAATCCGCAGTTACACTCTCACGATTACCAATAATCCAAGAGCAGCAAAATTTTCTTGTGGACATGCAACAGCAGTTGTCGAATTCGCATTCGCTTGCCCAGCAACAAGTGATGCCCCAACAGGACTGTAGAACTTCTTCATTGCAGACAACACAACTGCCACCGCCCATTCAGCAAGAGCAGCAACAGCAGCAACAGCAGAAGCCTTCACAGAAACAGGTTGCACCTACATATGTGTCAGAAGCTGCCTTTGCACAGATCTCTTCTACCAGTGTGATCCCAAAAACTGGTAACGCTACGATAGTTCCTGGTGCTGCACAATCTGCTGTTACAGAGGAAATACCTTCTTGTTCGACATCCCCTTCCACAGCTAATGGCAACCATCTTGCGCAGCCAACCATTGGCAGGAATGATCATTGCAAAACCAGCACAGAGAAGGTGCCACACTCTATTGCTCAGATGTCAATTCTGATCCCCATTGAAGCTGTATCAGTAACTCCAGTAACGACCAAGGAATTGCCAAAGTTAAACAATGGTGTTAAGTCAAGTGCGATCACCTCGAAATTACCAAATGTTGTGTCCGGCCTTCAAAATTTTATGAACAATGCACTGCCAACAGACAACCTGGAAACAGCTTCGTCAGCAACTTCATTATGGCCTTCACAAACAGATGGACTTCTGCATCAAGGTTTCGCCACTTCTAACTTCAACCAGCACCAGATGTTCAAAGATGAACTTCCTGATGTAGAAATTCAAGGTGTGGATCCTAGTAACAGTGCCCTCTTTGGGATGAACAATGATGGCCCATTAGGGTTTCCTATGGAAACAGAAGGCTTGTTGGAAAATGCACTTGATTCTGTGAAGTATCAGAATCATTTCTCAACTGATGATGAGAACAACTACCAGATGCAAAAGGATGCCCGTCAAGAGATATCAACCTCCATGGTTTCACAGTCATTTGGTCAATCAGATATGGCTTTTAATTCCATTGATTCTGCAATTAATGATGGTGCCTTAATGAACAGAAGTTCTTGGCCTCCTGCTGCTCCACCACAGAGGATGCGTACATTCACCAAGGTTTTCCTTTTTCTGTTATGTGCTTATCCTATTGAAAGTCGATTTTTAAGGCAGTATATGTTGTGTGGTGCCTATATTACCAAATAGTAAAATTACTCCACTGAGATATTTTAAGAACATGACCATCTCAAAACTAAGTTATGATCCAGCAGCTAGTTATAAAATAATGTCATTGCAATTGCCTTTAAAAAAGTTTTAAGAAAGGAATGCACCAACAACAATTATAGTTTAGCAAAGTTACAGTTTTTTTACCAAGATAAAATTTTACATTCTGTATGTAGTAATGTTCGAAATGGTGGTTGATGGTTCAGATAAGAACTGATTGCATGAGATATATGTTGTAAGACAACACTTCTATGTGTAGTGGATGAGAAGATGGTCACACATAGGCACATAGAGCTCTAAAAGCTTGTTGAAGGGTCAGTTGGAAATGCCGGCCCTCGTATGGCCATGCTCATTAGTATGCTTTCCTTGTTGTATGCTTCCCCTGTATCTTAGCTTAAACTGTGTCTTGTAGGTGTACAAGCGTGGAGCTGTAGGCCGGTCCATTGACATCGGTAGGTTCTCTGGATATGGAGAACTGAACCAAGCTTTGGCCCGCATGTTTGGTATAGAGGGGCAACTTGAAGACCGACAGAGAATAGGTTGGAAGCTAGTCTACACAGATCATGAGGACGACGTCCTACTTCTCGGCGATGACCCATGGGAGTAAGTCCATCTGTCTTTCTGCCTGTGTTTAAGTGAATTTCTAAACTTCCTGGTCTGAACCAAATAAAGTTGGTCAAAAAGACACATGTAGAAATCTTTAGAAATGTGAAACAGGATCAATCCAGGATGCTGACATAACTGAAACATAAATACGGGAAGAAAAAACTGGAATAGACTGTGTTTGGTACCACTATCCTCTTTTCATACATCTAAGTTTGTGTTGATGCATATAGGATGTGCACATGAATGTTCACGGTGAGAGATTCTATCCATCGCTTGCCCTAATTTTTTTCATGTGGATGATGCAGGGAGTTTGTGAATTGTGTGAAGTGCATTAGGATCCTGTCCCCTCAAGAAGTGCAGAAGATGAGTCTGGATGGTGATTTAGGGAGCAATGTCCTGCCCAACCAGGCTTGCAGCAGCTCAGATGGAGGGAATACTTGGAAGCCTCGTTACGAGCAGAACTCCGGGAACCCTTCCATCGGCCCCTATGACCAATTCGAATGACATGACTTAGAGGCGCATTCACATAGTTGTCATGTTAACATCTTGGTTAGTTGTATTCACTATTTGTCTTCACCATTATGGATTCATGTGTACTACAGCCATCATCAAAGCTGCAAAAGAAATGCAGTGAAGAATGTAGTGTAGATGCGTCAGCTTATAGCTGTGAGGGAAAATGCTCCTCAGATTAGGTTTTCTTTTGGATATATATGTAGTTATATCAGTTGAAACGAGTAGTAGGGATGAGAACTGAAAACTTTCCCAGAGTTGTTAGAGACCTGAGACAGTTAGGCAAATCTGAAGATAGTATGTTCTTGGGAAGAACATTTGTACTGGACTATTGTTGGGTTGTGTGTAGCCCTTGTCAAGGTCACCATCCCTAAATAGAAACTGCTAGGTTTACTAAAAAAAATTGAAACTGCGATAACAAGCTTACATGTAGTTCTACTGTTTGGTCTTATCAAACACCCATATGAAATTTGGTTCTAAATCCCACAAATGGACCTGTCGGCCTTTCATGGCATACTGGAAATGTGATGAGTTTTGTTGGTTATTGCCAGGACTACCTCTTACACATGTTTTTCGTAGGTACGACTTTCTCTACCCCTTATTTTGGCTGAATTTTATGACAGAACTTGTTAACTGTTCATTGATCAAGAGGGATGAAGAGTGTGACTGATAGGTATATACCATAGGCAATATTTTAACATGACAGCACATGGCAAAAACAGGCAAAAGGGCTAGTACAACTTACGCAAAACAAATTCAAGTTTAATTTGTTTCACATGCAAGTGTCTCAAGCAGTATTGACGGATCCAAAAAGCACAGAAAAAACATAGACTTGAACACCTCGAGTCTATGGTCACAAAATATGAAAACTATTTTCTTTTTTGCTAGGTTGATGGCAATCCGATGAACATCTTATTTGCAATTCACATTAGAGCTGGTTGAACAAAGCACATACAATAAATTGGCGAATTAATCCTTCTGGAAGAATGATTGGCAAGCTTCAGTCATGTGTCTCAGATTCAAGCTGTTCCAGTTCCTCCTTGAAATCTTGTGTCATTGTGAGATAGTCCTTCAGATGCACTTTCTTCCATTCCTACAGATACAACATAGTATACAGGTCAGTGCTTGAATGGATCTACGGAAACATGTCCCAGAAAACCGAAGAGAGCAAGACATTGCCAAACAGCATATACCGGTGAGCAGCACATAGTGGCATACTCAGAACTTCATTAAATCAAGCACGGTAAATTAGTGATGTTATTCTTCGTATCAGAATTCGTATCAGCTGAGCAAATGGAGACTGTTTAACAAATAGTAGCATTATACGTGTAATTTGATAAACATATGCTGCAACAGCTTTGCCTTCTCATAGCATCATCAGATTGGTGCATGCGCTGAGTCAGATAGCGGCGGTGTTTGTCTGCCTTTCATTCACTATACAAAAAAATGCTCAAGATTAGCATGAAGGGAAATACTCACATCAAAATCCCATTCACCATAGAGGTCAGGATCATCCACATTCCCCCATATGTATGCGTAGGCGACCATCGTGTCCGCCGAATCCTGCAAACCCAAAGTACTCAATCCTGTTTCCGTGGAACAGTCTAGTGAAGAATTGCTCTCTAAGGTGCCAAACGAAAAGTGATCTTTCACGATAGAACAAAACCAGTTGATAGCAGTAATATCTGCATGCCTTTAAAGACAAAAACGAAAATCATGCTTTTTCTCCCTCCAAACAGAGGGCACAATCATTAAAAAGGGTATCAGGATAACTGATTTCAACTGAACATCCCACTGAATTTTGCGGTTCGGCATGAATCCAGCTACCATCGACTGGAGCAGAGACCTAGGCCGGCGAATGGACTTACGGTCAGCAAGATACCAACAGTTTCCCTGACATACTCCTCATCCTCAAAGATGTCCAGCACATCGAGCTCCCTGTCAGTGATCCCCTTCCAAACCTGCAGCACAGACACAAGAACAGATTGTCACTCGTTCTGCACTTCAACCGTCCCATACTGACAGTACTCGCCATTTCTCACATCTTAACTTGCACCGGCCAAACTAAGAAAATTAACACCAGGCATACGCGATGTGTGTGGGATTGCGCGCACCTTCCCGGGGACTTTGCTGCCGTCGACGGGCAGGATCGCCGGGTAGACGCGGCCCCTGATGCTGAGCCTCTGGCTGCGACAAAAGCAACGTGAGAAGAGCGACAGGGGGCGCAGATGGAGAGGGGGAACACAGGACGAACACCGGGAGGAGTGGAGCGGAGGACGCACGCGCGCACGTACTGGTTGGGGAGGAGCGCGGGGGAGGACGGCGGGACGCGGCCGAGGAGGACGCGCACGACCTCCTCCGCCATCAGGGTGCCGTAGACGAACACGCTGTGGGCGGCCGCGGCGGCGGGAGCCGGCGGAGGAGGCGACGCCATGCGGGGAGAGTAGAGTAGCCGCCGCCGGTGACAGCTGCAAAAAGGGAGGGGAAACAGAGGCCGAACGCTACACAAGATGCGTATCTCGTACTGTATCAGCATGCGTATGATCCCCTAAAAAAACATGCGTATGACTGGTGGGTCCAAATGACGTGGCCGGGTAAACATTTGGAGCGTGGTCACCGCTGACGGGTCATCTTGAGAGTGTCAAAATCAAATGGATGTACGATCTGAGATCGTAGGAATCTGTTCGAGTAAAACATCAACAAGAGACTCCGGTGGCCTCTTTGATACAAAGTTCTAAAACCCCGAGATACTTGAAAATGAAGTGATCAGATATTTCAACGACGAGAGGTCGGCGGAAGAGGCATAGAACAAGGGGAGGCACCACAACTCTTCCCGAGCTCGCATGTGACTGTTGGCGGGTTTCTATGCGTGACAAGGTCGATGAGATTCTCTTTCAGATAGAACTTCACAGTTTACTCACACGTTTGAAGACGGCTAGCCCTCAATTTGACAAGGTGATTGTGGAGGAGGCTATCAAGAGTAAAGGAAAAAAGAGTAGCGCCATAGGAAAGGCGTATGCAGCTGTTTGATGGATGGTCATTAGTCTCTTGGGTTGTTATTATGATATGGCTTTGTCCTTGTGGATTTGATGGTACATGTGGTCTTCGACCGAATTACTTTTGTTGGGGTTGTCATTGCGATGTAGTAGTGTGGAGGTTGGTGGTCGTTACGTGTTGTGTGTGGTTGTCGGTTTGATCTTTTATGAGTAGTACACATGTGGTTGGTTTGTATCGGTATTTACCTGGTTTTTCATTAATTAACTGGGTAATTCTCCTCTGCTTAATTAATCAAGCAAAGATCTCACTGTGTCTCACAGCGCACCTGTGTTTTCAGTAATCTACCAATAAAGAATAATTTACATACCTACTCGGTTTATAGCCAGTAGAGCCCTGGCAAATAGCATCTTGAACCACAACTAAGATATAGAGCTGTCTCGGGTGATAACTAAGGCTGAAATTGATTGTCTTGGTTGATTAATATGCAAAAGAAAACACTCCAACATTGGAGTGTCCTCATTGGCTGAGAAGGCCGTCTAGCCTATATTCATGCCACTTATCTTTAAGATGACAAGACATGTCCTTTGGCTACTAATGAACCACTCTCTGCACCCTGAAACTGAAGGTACTTTATTTTTTTTATGGTGTCCACTGAATGGATATATTTTTACTATGATTTCAGTTTACAATATGTTTATAAAAAGATTGTGAAAGGGCATGTGAAATAGAGGCCAGCTCGTTACCTGACTGATATGGACGCTCTGGATAATTTCAACCTATATTTTTTTTAAAAGTAAAACCGGGCCATGTTCCAGCCCTCCCACATCTCAGCCGTTCGTTTTCCTGATCCGGCCATCCAAGCCGTTAGATTTGCTGCGGTGAACCGCACATCTGCTAACTCGTGGGCCAAAAGTCCCGAGGAAAAATCTTAGCCCTCTGGTACAATGGGCCTCTGTCCCAGGCCCCGTTAGCTAGCTGGACTGGGAACTGCTCGGTCGATCGCTAAAAAGAAAGAAAAAAAGAAAATCCCCTAAAAGAATTACAGGAGCGCCGCTTGGTCGCCTCGTCCATCGAGAGGACGATGGGATCGTCCGGCGAGGCCAGGTCGCAGGTGGAGAGGCTGGCCGGGCGAGGCGGGTGCCGGCAAAAGGGGGATCCAGATCCAGGAGGCGAGCCGGGCGAGGCCAGGTTGCAGCAGGTGGAGAGCATAGGCAAGTCGAGTGAGATGACGCCCTTCTAACGCAGGCATTCCTTTCTGTTTTCTTCAGCGAAAGCGCCTGTTTTTCTTCAGAGTATTCAGAAAGCCAGCCAACTGATATGACTGTCTTCATTTTCTGGTATTTGAATTTGGATGCACCAAACTACCAAGTGGTCTGTATGTCTTGTGTATCACAACAATGGCTAGCTTACACGATATTGATTACCTGACTTCGCATACAAGTTTATGATTTTACAGGTTTTTTTATGGAGAATACTTTTTTTCCAGGTTACTAAGCTCCTTTGAATGTACACTGCCTGCATAGAATTGTGCACTATCCAGATTGAAGCACACACATCTTTATATGCAATTGGGAAACTGGTGTTTTTCAAACGTTCCAAGAGTTTACTTCTCTTTGTCAAAACATCATTGATATTCGAGCAATCTGATATTGAAAAGGGAAGTATTTGTTGGCATCTTATTTTAAGTTTACATCTTGCAGTTTACTTGAAACTAACTATGAAGCTTATACAACTCGATAAGTGCAGTGTGCTGATTAACAAAACCATTTGACCGTAAATACATTTTTTTAAACATGTGTGTACCATCTGCATACTTCAAGGTACAAGAGGAACTATGTGAGATGACGTGCACAACCAGCGCACGTAGCTGCTACTACGTAACAGCCGAGAGTCAATTGACAGTGAATCTTGACAGGTTCCCTTTACATCGATTTTACCATTGTACGCTCTTGCAGTCCATTTTCTGTTTTCGAATGTAGACTTGAAACCAATTGAATGGGTCCAAAAAGGATCTTATATGCCTTATAAATCAATTAGTTTACTCTCAAAATCTACATGTTGGTCTAACTTTCTTGCATATTCTTTGAATAAATCTAGAAATGTCATGTTTTGCTGAATTTTTATCTCGTGGATCTTTCTGGCATGTGCTAGCTCTGGAATGAAAGACCACTGATTCTTGATCATGTATGCTTATGTGTATTAGACTTTGCAAGTTGTGAGCAGTTCTATGCACGAAAAGTGTTATCTTGAAACATTATTTGGCTAGAAGCACAAGCAAACTCTCAGGATTTCATAAGTTGAATAGTTGATCATGTATACATCATGCTCAAAGTATAATATGCTTTGTTGCAAATTACTGCCATTCTATCGTCAAAATAGATGGGCGGCACAGAGTGCCATCACTGATCTAGTTTATTCATATAAGAGCTAAGCTACGACGTGATGCCATATCATGCGACACCCGCTGTGCATTCTATGCCGGCCCTACTTATGTCAAAACTGCGTGTGCACAGCCGCCAGAGGCAACTAGACGGCTGAAACCTGTCTCACCTCGAATCTTCCTTCCAAACTAGAAATAGTGCACGCTAACATTTTAGAGAACATACAACAGTTCAAACTGACAAAGTGCAAGTTGAAAGTTTAGCAAGTTTACAATTTCCAGGTAGCAGGATATAGGCCGCTGGAGCCCAATACATTGTTCAATGCTGATATGGCAACAAAACTAACTGAAACATGGCATGCCCATATTGTAAACCTGGGCTGCACAAGATGAACATTGCTATATTGACTAGCAATTCACCAAGAACAACATTATGACTCTAGGTCATAGACCGCAATACTTGAATAAAAACCACTGATATATTATAAGATAAGTATAAATATGTCTAGGTGTAACAAGTAAATGGAAATTTTAAAGTGGCTCTAGTTTGAGCATCATACTTGATTACTCCTCATCATCATCCTTCGCCTCATCATTGTCTTTCCAGAACATTTGTAGTGTGAACTCGCGAGAAGTCACTTCAAATTCCTCGCATACATTCTCGTTGCCAAGTGTAAACATGGCCATGGAAGACAATGTGGGCTCGTAGTTGGAAGCCATTGCCATTCCTCCGTGGACACCCTCAGTGCCGACTGCAAGCATGCCTGGGGAAGTTGGTGGAGGCTCGTTTAGGTCCAGCTTCATCATGTCAATGTGCAGCTCGCCGCCTTGGGGGCGCATGTTCTCAGGTGATGAGATGTGTTCGTTCACAGAGGGTGGATTATGGTCTATGCCGAAGGCCATGCTGAGTGCGTGGTACGCTTGCTTCCGCGCTTCCATGGACTCAACTGCCATCCGCTCCCCCAACACACGCATTTGGCTAGCCTCCGCCTTCAACAGTTGGAGCGCTATCTTAGTGGACAACAATATGACCTGTGTTCCTTGCATGTCGAGCAACGCCATGGAGGACGGCATGTATGAGAAGGGCCTCCCAAGAGCAGCCGCCTTGCAGGCGGGGCAGAGGAACACATCGCTGGGGGAGTGGATACATGAGAAGTGCGCGATGGCCTTGCGACAGACAATGCAGGGGACGGTAGGCGCATCCGGGGAGATGATAGGGTCGTCGTTGTCAGAAGACGAGTCATCATTGAGGAGTTGGAAGCAACAACAACAGTACAAGGAACGGCGGGAGAGGAGTAGACAGGAACAGCAGAGGCGACAGAGCACGCCTTGGTGGCGAGCGTACTGTAGGGGCCAGGTCCGGGGGCCAGATGTGCAACCATCACCGGCACACCGCCTTGCTTCTGGTAGGAGCAAACTCAGGGGATTCATTGGTGGTGCCTGCGTGAAGAACACAAAACAACCAATATTAGTTAGTTATCAAGGTTTTTGGGGAGAGACCAACTCCATGATTAAGAAATTCACAAAATCTCCAATGGAAGAGTACCTGTGAGAATTCTTCTTCTCCTCCTTGTTGAAAATTGTTGCAAAATAGGTACCAATTTATGGAGAACCGAGGATTAATTGCAATCTAAGCGGCGACAACGATGGTGGCGGCAAAAGAGGATGGAAGACCAAAAAGGGTTGTGACTTTTGAAGATCTAGATCTACCTCTTTGGAGCCTTGTTAGCGGTGGAACGACGAGGCGACCGCGGTATCATCGCCATGGATCTAGAGGATGGACAAGTGTCGGTTAGGGCTAGAAGACATAGAGGATGGTGATGTCACCACTGGGGATAATAGGGTAGGTGAGTGGGATGGGGTTGGAAGGTTCTGGTGCAGAAGTTATAGCCCTTCTGGCGGCCCGCTGGGGAGGGGTGGCGTGGGGTGCGTGTTTTATTTTTGGCACACATTTAAGTTTGTGGTCATGGAGATGATTTCAAATATGTTGTAGATCTATACTGGATCTGGTGTTGGGAGTATTGTGACATTTCGATGGTGAGGAGGAGGGAGGGTGATTTAGTTGGAACATTTAGGTATATTGTCACACTAAAGCATAGTAATACTAAAGAAACTCTCCATATTTAATCATAAAATTCAATCTAATCTATCAAACATGCCAAATGTGATACTTCAATCATCATGCAAGCGTTTCACTTTCACCTATAACATGGTGTGATCATGTATGTTGTGCACATATCAGTTGTTGCTCAAAGAAAACGGGAAAAGCAACATTTTCTTGTGATAAACTTCGCTTGCTATGCTATCCCAAGAGGATGATATACATAGAAGGTTAAAACTTTTGTACCTTTTGCCTTCTTACTGTCAGATGACCAATCCAGTTGGTTGAACTAACTTGATGTAAAAATATCTCAAAACTATCATGACTACGAAACTTGTCGGTGGGTTGTCCTTTGGAAATATCACTATAGAAAATGGCTTGAATGTAAAATGTTGAGCAATCAAACATGCTATCTGCAACTGCAGTGTGGAAGCATATAATACTCTAATGCATGTTCTTTAATCAAACCCTTCCTGACAACAATCCGATGAAAACAATATTCAAGATCACAAGTCAATGGCTCAACATATATTTAGTTAGTGATTACTTGAGCAAATAATCCGACCTTCTTTTATCATTTAGATTATTAATCTCTGGAAGACATCTGCTCATAGTGGAAGCAGAGCATGGTGGACATTATGTAGAAAATATTTAGAAAATCTAGCTATTCCATAAATATAGCAAGAATTTTGAATCATTTCACAAATCATGGATCTATAATTAATTTTATTGAAAAGGAATATTTCCAATCCATCATAATTAAGTACACTAGATTACATCGACATTGAACACTGACAGAGGAACCATGAAAAATACAAACCCGACATTAAATGTTGTAACAAAGAACCAATTTATACCATATACAACTTATAATTTTTCAATGTAAACAATGCATCATACTGACTAATATGTAACCTCTCCTTCACCTATCATTCTTGATCCTATTCATCATAAATGAATGGCCACGATTAGTGCTAACAAAACTATCTCACGGAAGAGAGAATATAGTAATAACAGATTATCACTTGCATAGCCTACCGGATCTGCCATCACCAAAGATGTGGGTGACCTATTGACCTACAACAAAAACAAAATCACAACCATGTGTATTTTGGCGCAGACCAGTCAAAATCTGAACATCAAATTACAATTTGGATAGAAAACTATGTAATTGAAAATAAATAAACTGCTATATCATCATAGCAAATAGCCAATTAAAATCTAGTGTGTTACGTTATAACGTGATACCATGTAAATTTCACATGTACATGAACCCTTGAAAGCAACAACCATGGTACCTGCAACAAAAAAACAAACTTAAGCTCGCATTCTAGAGCTAGGTTTTTATTTTTGACGAAAAGGAACACGTGTTGCATTTCATTGATTAAGAAGAACACATTACAATGCTCACAGTGAGCACACGAACACACAACAACAATAAGAGACCACACCAGCGCCACAACAAACCCACACCCTAGGAGAATAAGAAACTCAGATTCAAGGATCGTGAAGTCTCAACGTGGAGAAGTAGGTCTTCAGCTTCCATCATCATCTGTCCAAGTAAGGCAGACGCCTTTAGCGTTGGTCGTGTGGTTGCCACCCGACAACACCCCTAAGAGAGAGGGAGTGGTGTCATATGGGAACGAGTTAATCCATGAAGGAATACGACTCGACAACCCAACTTCAAATGCAAACGTCAAGCCTACCCACCACTTGAATGAGAGCATGGATCACGTTTGCCAAGCACCAACAACGTCGACCACCACTGGTCCCTCCAGTCGGCACCGCTCATGCTCCTAAAATGATGCCTCAAGAGAAGTGATGCAAAGCGTCGTCTAATCCCTTAGAGGATCTAGGGTTTCCCTCGGAGCCACCTCGGGCAGCTGGCGCCGGCCGAGAACGCATGCGGGCGAGGGAGGAGGGAGTTTGGGTGGGCCAGGGAAGTCAGAAGCGAGCTTGGCAGCGGTCCAGACTC
>NC_041390.1:88579182-88586199 GCF_002162155.2 Triticum dicoccoides
CCCCACGGTTGTCTCCGGTTTGCGGGAGGAAGTATGCCCGGACCGCGCCGCGAATCGATACAAGATCGCGTTGGATGACTTTCGCGGTTCAGACATCACGGTTCGGACGGATGTAGGCGGTTTGCGGGTTGGCATTCGAGATGCCCTAAAGCTATCATCCAAGTGTGATAAAGAAAAAAAAATCATTTTATCCTTGGTACCAACAATACAATGTGTGTCTTGTCCCTTATTGTCTCTAGGATATATAACACCGCAAGATTGAACCCACTACCATACACAAGTTCCACTGAAGATCTACGCATTAAACTTGGCCAAAGAACAACACATAGATCAGAAAGCATATATGACTACTTAGTTATGCATAAAAAAAATATGAGATTCAATAAAATTCATGAACAGTCTGATCGTAAGCGAGAATTGATCATATCCCAACAAACACAACACCGATTACATCATATCGATCTCAATCATGTGAGGCGGCTCACAGGAACTTTGTATTGAATCACAAGGGAGAGAGGATGCCATCTAGCTACTGCTATGGATCCAAGATCGTAAGGAAACTACTCACACATGGACATGGTGGCATCAAGGTTGATGAAGATAGATTCGGTGATGGATTTCCCCTCCGGTAGCACGCCGGAAAAGACCTCCAAATTGGGTCTCCCTGGAATAGGAATTTGCAGGTGGAAAAGTCACAAAAAATGGTGTCAGGTGTTTCCGGAATAATGGGATTTATAGGCAAAAGATGACTGAAAGACGGTGCAGAGGGGCGCTAGACGGGCCCACCACGCGCCTCTCCTGACCGCGTGGGGTGGCCGTCTTGGGCCCTGGGTGGCCTCCCCGCTCCTTCCAGTGCTTTCTGGAACCTTCACCTTTCGAAAAAACCATCAAAAGTCCTCGTGGTATTTTTATGTCCGGAGATATCATTTTTCTGTACAATAAAAAAGTGTGCAGAAAACAACAACTAACTATGGACACTACATTAATAGGTTAGCCCAAAAAAATAATATAAATTGCTATAAAAACTATCTAAAAGTGGTATGATAATAGCATGAGACAATAAAAAATTATATATACGTTTGGGATGTATCAAGATGCTGTGTCAACGGACATATTGCAGTGGGCGATGGATGAGGATGAGTTGGTCGATCTATGTTAGAGAGCCAGATGGCCAAGTACAGGCCCTCATGACTAATCGGCCTTTGCGGTGGCGCCAACCACCATCATTCTGGTGGACGGGGAGGAGGAGGAGGAGATGATGTATGCTACCAATGGTGAACCAGTCGAGCTTCATGACGCTGGCAATGCAGAAGAGGTGGAGATGGTGGTTAGGGCGCGTGAGCCAGGTGACCATACACTACCCTTGGAGGTCGCAATTACAAGCCTCAAGGATGTCACCGCTCCAAGCGCCTCCAGGCTCATCGCGGCTAGGATGCAGTGCTTGTTGGGATGGATCAATGAATGTAAGCTCAATTTAGCCCTCTAGTGAAAATCTCACTCAATCCTGTTCAAACCGCTCAAATCCCTAATCAAGTATGCCTAAATTGAGTGCCAAGTCAATGCCCAAGAGGTAGATTGGATGCCTAGTGCGTGATGCATAGAATGCCGTCATTGATAAAACGATTCCATCGGGGACAAAGGGCTTACCGCCATTGACGAACGCCTGTGGGTGAGGTGATGAGGCCGGTGATCGACGCCGGCTGTCGCCGCCTAGATCTTCGCTCCGATGCTTGCAATCTAGTGTTGGGGAACATAGTAATTTCAAAAAAATTCCTATGCACACGCAAGATCATGGTGATGTATAACAACGAGAGGGGAGTAGGATTCCCCCTTTCCTAGTAGAACTAGGAGCCCTTCCAAGTAGTAGGAGTAGGAGAGAAGGAAAGGGAAAAGAGAAGAAAAGGAAGGAAGGGGCGCAGCCCTTCCCCCTAGTCCAATTCGGACTAGGCCTTGGGGGGCGCGCGGCTTGCCTCTCTCTCTTTCCCCTAAAGCCCAATAAGGCCCATACACTCCCCGGCGAATTCCCGTAACTCCCCGGTACTCCGATAAATACCCGAATCACTCGGAACCTTTCCGATGTCCGAATATAGTCATCCAATATATCGATCTTTACGTCTCGACCATTTAGAGACTCCTCGTCATGTCCCCGATCTCATCCGGGACTCCGAACTACCTTTAGTACATCAAAACACATAAACTCATAATATAATCGTCATCGAACTTTAAGCGTGAGGACCCTACGGGTTCGAGAACTATGTAGACATGACCGAGAAACGTCTCCGGTTAATAACCAATAGCGGAACCTGGATGCTCATATTGGCTCCTACATATTCTACGAAGATCTTTATCGGTCAAACCGCATAACAACATACGTTGTTCCCTTTGTCATCGGTATGTTACTTGCCCGAGATTCGATCGTCGGTATCTCAATACCTAGTTCAATCTCGTTATCGGCAAGTCTCTTTACTCGTGTCGTAATACATCATCCCGCAACTAACTCATTAGTTGCAATGCTTGCAAGGCTTATACTGATGTGCATTACCGAGTGGGCCCAGAGATACCTCTCCGACAATCGGAGTGACAAATCCTAATCTCGAAATACGCCAACCCAACAAGTACCTTCGGAGACACCTGTAGAACACCTTTATAATCACCCAGTTACATTGTGACGTTTGGTGGCACACAAATTGTTCCTCCGATAAACGGGAGTTGCATAATCTCATAGTCATAGGAACATGTATAAGTCATGAAGAAAGCAATAGCAACAAACTAAACAATCAAGTGCTAAGCTAACGGAATGGGTCAAGTCAATCACATCATTCTCCTAATGATGTGATCCAGTTAATAAAATGACAACTCATGTCTATGGTTAGGAAACATAACCATCTTTGATCAACAAGCTAGTCAAGCAGAGACATACTAGTGACACTCTGTTTGTCTATGTATTCACACATGTATTATGTTTCCGGTTAATACAATTCTAGCATGAATAATAAACATTTATCATGATATAAGGAAATAAATAATAACTTTTATTATTGCCTCTAGGGCATATTTCCTTCAGTCTCCCACTTGCACTAGAGTCAATAATCTAGTTCACATCGCCATGTGATTTAATACCAATAGTTCACATCACCATGTGATTAACACCCATAGTTCACATCGACATGTGCCCAACACCCAAAGGGTTTACTAGAGCCAATAATCTAGTTCACATCGCTATGTGATTAACACCCAAAGAGTACTAAGGTGTGATCATGCTTTGCTTGTGAGAGGATTTTAGTCAACGGGCCTGCCACATTCAGATCCGTAAGTATTTTGCAAATTTCTATGTCAACAATGCTCTGCACGGAGCTACTCTAGCTAATTGCTCCCACTTTCAATATGTATCCAGATTGAGATTTAGAGTCATCTGGATCAGTGTCAAAATTTGCATCGATGTAACCCTTTATGACGAACCTTTTTTATCACCTCCATAATCGAGATACATATCCTTATTCCACTAAGGATAATTTTGACCGCTATCTAGTGATCTACTCCTAGATCACTATTGTACTCCCTTGCCAAAAACAGTGTAGGGTATACAATAGATCTGGTACACAGCATGGCATATTTTATAGAACCTATGGCCAAGGCATAGGGAATGACTTTCATTCTCTTTCTATCTTCTGCCATGGTCGGGCTTTGAGTCTTACTCAGTTTCATACCTTGTAACACAGGCAAGAACTCTTTCTTTGACTGTTCCATTTTGAACTACTTCAAAATCTTGTCAAGGTATGTACTCATTGAAAAACTTATCAAGCGTCTTGATCTATCTCTATAGATCTTGATGCTCAATATGTAAGCAGCTTCACCGAGGTCTTTATTTGAAAAACTCCTTTCAAACACTCCTTTATGCTTTGCAGAATAATTCTACATTATCTCCGATCAACAATATGTCATTCACATATACTTATCAGAAATGATGTAGTGCTCCCACTCACTTCCTTGTAAATACAGGCTTCACTGCAAGTCTGTATAAAACTATATGCTTTGATCAACTTATCAAAGCGTATATTCCAACTCCAAGATGCTTGCACCAGTCCATAGATGGATCGCTGGAGCTTGCATATTTTGTTAGCACCTTTAGGATTGACAAAACTTTCTTGTTGCATCATATACAACTCTTCTTTAATAAATCCATTAAGGAATGTAGTTTTGTGTATCCATTTGCCAGATTTCATAAAATGTGGCAATTGCTAACATGATTCGGACAGACTTAAGCATATATACGAGTGAGAAACTCTCATCGTAGTCAACACCTTGAACTTGTCGAAAACCTTTTGCGAGAATTCTAGCTTTGTAGATAGTAACACTACTATCAGCGTCCGTCTTCCTCTTGAAGATCCATTTAATCTCAATGGCTCGCCGATCTTTGGGCAAGTGAATCAAAGTCCATACTTTGTTCTTATACATGGATCTCATCTCAGATTTCATGGCCTCAAGCCATTTCGCGGAATCTGGGCTCATCATCGCTTCCTCATAGTTCGTAGGTTCATCATGGTCAAGTAACTTGACCTCCAGAACAGGATTACCGTACCACTCTGGTACGGATCTCACTCTGGTTTACCTACGAGGTTCGGTAGTAACTTGATCTGAAGTTACATGATCATCATCATTAGCTTCCTCACTAATTGGTGTAGTAGTCACAGGAACAGATTTCTGTGATGAACTACTTTCCAATAAGGGAGCAGGTACAGTTACCTCATCAAGTTCTACTTTCCTCCCACTCACTTCTTTCGAGAGAAACTCCTTCTCTAGAAAGGATCCATTCTTAGCAATGAATATCTTGCCTTCGGATCTGTGATAGAAGGTGTACCCAACATTTTCTTTTGGGTATCCTATGAAGATGCACTTCTCCGATTTGGGTTTGAGCTTATCAGGTTGAAACTTTTTCACATAAGCATTGCAACCTCAAACTTTAAGAAATGACAGCTTAGGTTTCTTGCCAAATCATAGTTCATACGGTGTCGTCTCAACGGATTTAGATGGTGCCCTATTTAATGTGAATGTAGCTATCTCTAGTGCATAACCCCAAAACGATAGTGGTAAATTGGTAAGAGACATCATAGATCGCACCATATCTAATAAAGTACGGTTACGACGTTCGGACACACCATTGCACTATGCTGTTCCAGGTGGCGTGAGTAGTGAAACTATTTCACATTGTTTTAACTGAAGGCCAAACTCGTAACTCAAATATTTTACTTCTGCGATCATATCGTAGAAACTTTTATTTTTGTTACGATGATTCTCCACTTCACTCTGAAATTCTTTGAACTTTTCAAATGTTTCAGGCTTGTGTTTCATCAAGTAGATATACTCATATCTGCTCAAATCATCTGTGAAGATCAGAAAATAATGATACCCGCCGCGAGCCTCAATATTCATCAGACCACATACATTAGTATGTATGTTTTCCAACAAATCTGTTGCTCGCTCCATTGTTCTGGAGAACGGAGTCTGTCATCTTGCCCATGAGGCATGGTTCGCAAGCATCAACTGATTCATAATCAAGTGATTCCAAAAGCCCATCATCATGGATTTTCTTCATGCGCTTTACACCAATATAACCTAAACGGCAGTGCCACAAATAAGTTGCACTATCATTATTAACTTTGCATCTTTTGACTTCAATATTATGAAAATGTGTATCACCATGATCGAGATCCAACAAACCATTTTCATTGGGTGTATGACCATAGAAGGTTTTATTCATGTAAACAGAACAACAATTATTCTCTAACTTACATGAATAACCGTATTGCAATAAACATGATCCAATCATATTCATGCTCAATGCAAACACTAAATAACATTTATTTTAGGTTTAACACTAATCCCGAAAGTATAGGGAGTGTGCGATGATGATCATATCAATCTTGGAACCATTTCCAATACACATCGTCACTTCACCCTTAACTAGTCTCTGTTCATTCTGCAACTCTAGTTTCGAGTTACTATTCTTAGCAACTGAACTAGTATCAAATACTGAGGGGTTGCTATAAACACTAGTAAAGTACACATCAATAACATGTATATCAAATATAGCTATGTTCACTTTGCCATCCTTCTTATCCGCCAATTACTTGGGGTAGTTCCGCTTCCAGTGACCAGTCCCTTTGCAGTAGAAGCACTCAGTTTTAGGCTTAGGTCCAGACTTGGGTTTTTTCACTTGAGCAGCAACTTGCTTGCTGTTCTTCTTGAAGTTCCCCTTTCTTCCCTTTGTCCCTTTACTTGAAACTAGTGGTTTTGTTTACCATCAACACTTGATGCTTTTCTTGATTTCTACCTTTGTCGATTTCAGCATCACGAAGAGCTTGGGAATCGTTTCCGTTATCCCTTGCATATTACAGTTCGTCACGAAGTTCTACTAATGTAACGCCCTCGATGCGGCTATATCTCCCACGTGTCGAAGCACGACTTAGAGGCATAACCGCATTGAAAGCAATGTCGCAAGTGAGGTAACACTACAAAAAAACACACATCCGTGACATTTTGGGCCGAACGAATTTTTTTTCTGTCATACATATGACACTTCTATGACGATAATTGTGACAAAACCCGATATCATCATAGATGTGGTGGGCTCCTAATTCTATGACAAAAAATCATGACAGAAAATGGGCTTTTCGTCCTGGGCGGGCCGGAGACGCAGCTGCATGACATTCTTTGGGCCGTCCATGACGGAAAAAACCGTGGTAGAAGCGAGGGGGAGAAAAATTTCGGGGAGTTCCCGGTTACGGTGGGAGGTCGTGGGCCGAGCGATGCGCGTTTCTCTCGTACACATACGCGCGTGTGTGCGAGGCGTTGGCTCTAACTGAACCCGAGCAAGGCGTTGGGCTCTAACTGAACCCGAGCGATTGCACTGCAGGCTACGCGTTACTGAACCCGAGCGATCGATCGATGGCTGTTAACTGAACCCGATCGAGCGATTCCTTGGCTACTGCTGCTAACTGAAGCCGATCGATGGGATGA
>NC_041390.1:88586563-88665578 GCF_002162155.2 Triticum dicoccoides
CAGGACCCCGTAGTGTGGAGGGCAGGATGAACAGTAGACGGTGGAGGGGTGCCCGTGGAGGGGTGGTTGAACAGGACCCCGTGGTGTGGAGGGCTGGATGAATAGTAGACGGTGGAGGGGTGGTTGAACAGTAGCCGGTGGAGTAGCGCCCGGTGGAGGCTGGATGAACAGGAGCCCGTGGAGGCTGGAGGAGGTCGACGGTGGATGAACAGTAGCTCATGGAGGCTGGAGGGGGTCGACGGTGGAGATGAACAGTATCCCGTGGAGTCCCGTTTTGCGATACGCCACACCCCTCCCGATGAACAGGACCCCCGTTTCGACCGTAGCGCTCCAACACAAGTCCGTTTCCTCCGTTTCGCGGTACGCCACACCCCTCCCGATCAACAGGACCCCCGTTTCGACCGTAGGAGGTCCGTTTCCTTCGTTTTGCGGTACGCCACACCCCTCCCGATCAACAGGACCCCTGTTTCGACCGTAGGAGGTCCGTTTCCTCCGTTGTGCGGTACGCCAGGCCTCGTTTCCATCGCCTCTTCCGTTCAAGCCCTCCCGATGAACACGACCACGCATTTCGTTCCGACCCAGCCGCGTTGCCTCCCGATGAACACGACGCATTCCGTTGCCTCCCCATGAACACGACGACGATGCTGTTTCTCCGTTCCGACCCAGCCATGTACACGAGCCCTCGCCGTACGTATGTGCGAGTAGGCGTTCGAGACCCCGCCCGTATGTACACATACGTGGCCGTATTTTCTTTCTTGCACCCTGGCCGCCTCTACTACAACACGTGCGCACCTCTACGTCCACCAATATATATGTACGTACACGTTCGCGACCAGAATGAAAACGCCACGTACGCTTCGACCAGGTGGATCCCGAC
Organism: Triticum dicoccoides; assembly: GCF_002162155.2. Lineage (NCBI taxonomy): Eukaryota > Viridiplantae > Streptophyta > Magnoliopsida > Poales > Poaceae > Triticum > Triticum dicoccoides. The sequence continues at coordinate 88,587,441 of NC_041390.1, forward strand.
TGTCAGGCACTTCCTTGCCTGCGAAGATGTAGCTGGTGGGTCCCAGCAGTCAGGGGGCGAATCATTTTTTTTCGGACGCACTTCCTTGCGTGCGAAGATGTAGCTGGTGGGTCCCAGCAGTCGGGGGGCTGGTGGGTCCCAGCAGTCAGGGGGGCGAATCATTTTGATTTTTTTTGCCCGGACGCACTTCCTTGCGTGCGAAGATATAGCTGGTGGGTCCCAGCAGTCAGGGGGGCAAATCATTTTTTTTGCCTGGACGCACTTCCTTGCGTGCGAAGGTGTAGCTGGTGGGTCCCAGCAGTCAGGGGGAAACACTTTTTTCATGAAATACGGTGGCCCGTCCGGTGGGTCCCTGCTGTCAGGTGGAGGGATCATTATTTTCCGCGTAATAAGGAGGCACTTCCTTGCTGCCGCCGTGGACCCAGCTATCAGCCTCTCCACGTACAGTCCACGTCCGATGGAAGTCGCTCCTTGACCATGTTGACCACGCCGCGCCGAGAGCACCAGGGCAGTGGACGACGGCGAGGCCTAGGAAGGGGACGACACGGAGGCAGGGAAGACTCGGCAGTTGTTTCCCATGCGGAGGGGAGTATGACTGTACGAGGGTTTACTGGTTCGTCTGCCGTTGCCGGAGAATAACAGCAGGTGTGGGTGAGTAGAGGGATGGCTAGGCCAGCGATGAGAGTACGGTCAGGCGGTGAGGCCTGCGCGGCAGCACAGCCGGCCGCGAGGAGGAGGGAGCAGGCAGTCCCGCCGGCGCTTGTTTGAGCGGCTGGAGGAGGAAGAGCAGAGATTGAAGAAGCACGACGACCGTTGGATGGACATCCAACAGTCAGTGCTTGTGCGTCAACCTTTTTTTTTTAGGAAAACCTCAAATCTGTGGAAAACAGCATACAGCCCATCTGCCATTATTTCTAATAATTTACTGCCCATTTGCTAATTCTTAAGGTTTTTTTGGAGCCCATATTCTTTTTGTTAGCATTGCAGCCCATATTGTGGCAACGGTTAAAAAATTATACGAAATTTTGCATATTTCGGTGCGGTCCGAACTGTTTTTAATCCCGAAATTTCGACTCACATTCAAACTGATTTTAAAAATAAATGTATATCAATATAAAATCCAACAAATTCTCCACGCATAAAAATTAATGTAATTTAAAATCTTGAAATGAAAAAAAAGATATTTGAAACTAATTGCCGGTTTGATGTGTTTTAAAAATGTACAACCCATTTCTCATTACTAATGGGCCATTTTCTCGGCCAGCCGAATGAAAGCTCTCCTCATCTTGAAAGATTTGCAGCCCAACAGGCCTGACAAAGCGACTTACTTGGCAAATCACAAAAAAACTGGGTTGTGGCCGTGGACCCAGCTGTCAGCCTCTCCACGTACAGTACTCTTCCGATGGAAGTTGTTCCTTGACCACGTTGACCACGCCGCGCGGAGAGCACCACAGCGGTGGACGACGGCGAGGCCTAGGAAGGGGACGACGCGGCAGTGGAAGCCCGCGCGGAGAGGACTACAAGGGTTCACTGGTTCGGCTGCGGTGTGAGGCTGTCGTCGCCGCAGGGCCTGTCCAGCTATGGGAATAGTAGGGGGCGATGAGGCCTCTGCGCAGCACAGCCGGCCAGGGGAGGCAGGAGCATGCGGCACGACCAGCGCTGCTTTGGCGGCTGGAGCAAGAAGACCAGAGGTTGAAGAAGCACTACGGCCGTTGGATGGACATCGTACGGTCACTGGAGCTAGAATCGTTCATATTGACTAAGTTGACAAAGCCCTTCGTCCTCGTCAACTTAGTAGGCCCATAAGTCAGCCTGCCAGCAAGGTGGGTCCCAACTAGCTAGGGGAGTATTCATTTTTTGTGCGTAATAAGGAGGCACTTCCGGTGGGTCCGAGCTGACAGCGGGGGGAAAGTTTTTTCGCGAAATACAGTGGCCCGTCCAGTGGGTCCCAGCAGTCAGGGGGAAACGATTTTTTTTGCAAAATACTGGTGGCCCGTCCGGTGGGTCCCAGGTGGAGGAATAATTATTTTCCGCATAATAAGGAGGCACTTCCTTGCGGCTGTCGTGGACCCAGCTGTCAGCCTCTGCACGTACAGTACTCTTCCAACGGAAGTCGGTCATTGACCACGTTGACCACGCCGCGTCGAGAGCACCAGGGCGGTGGACGACAGCGAGGACTAGGAAGGGGACGACTCGGAGCCAGGGAAGACGCAGCAGTGGATGCCACGCGAAGAGGAGTACGAGGGTTCACTGGTTCGGCTGCGGTGTGAGGCTGCTGCCGCCGCAGATTAACAGGGGGTGTGGGTGAGTAGAGGGATGGTCTGGCCAGCGGTTGGAGTAGTAGGGGGCGGTGAGGCCTCCGCGGCATCTCAGCCGGCCACGGGAGGTAGGAGCACGCGACACGACCGGTGCTGGTTTGGGCGGCTGGAGCAAGAAGACCAGAGGTTGAAGAAGCACTACGACCGTTAGATAAACATCGTACGGTAACAGGAGCTAGAATCGTTCATATTGACTAAGTTGACAAAGCCCTCCGTCCCCGTCAACTTGGTAGGCCCACAAGTCAGCCTCCCACTATGCTGGGTTCCAGCTGGCAGGGGGAATATTCATTTTTTTGTGCGTAATAAGGAGGCACTTCCTTGCATGCGAAGATAGCTGGTGGGTCCGACATGTCAGCGGGGGGCACTTTATTTCGCGAAATACAGAGGCCCTTCCGGTGGGTCCCAGATGTCAGGTGGAGGAATCATTATTTTGCGCGTAATAAGGAGGCATTTCCTTGTGTGTGGCCGTGGACCCAGCTGTTAGCCTCTCCACGCACTGTCTACTTCCGATGGTGTCGTTCGTTGACCACGTTGACCACGCCGCGCCGAGCGCATCCAAGGTGGTGGACGACGGCGAGGCCCCGGACAGCAACGAGCCGGAGATGGGAAGATGCGGGAGTAGAGTCGCAGACGGAGAGGTGTATGAGGGTTAACTGGTTCTAGTGCGGTGTGGTTCGACAGTTGGTGGAGAAGAACAGGAGGTGTGGAGGGGTGGAGGGATGGCCTGGCGAACGGTGGAGTAGCGCTTCATAGCGAAGCATGCTAAGCAGAGCTGCTAGCAGCAGGAGGCGGGAGGTGGTCCCGGCGGCGCTGGAGGAAGAAGAAGAGAGATTGAAGATGGATGCCTGTTGTTGGATGTAAATCCAACGGCTAACATGTCAGAATCATTTGTTGACTAAATTGACAACGACTTGCATTGGCTTCAACCTATTGGCCCACATTTCAGCCTCCAAAAATGTGGCACATATTTTTTTTCAGAATTTACAGTCTTTTTTTGCGCGGTAGAATTTATAGTCAATTTGATCTTTTTTTTGAATTACAGCCATTAGCTGGGCTGGGTGAACAAATAATGTAGCGTCCATGCGGCCCGTTTATTTTATTTCCTAAAAAATTACAGGCCATTTGCACTTTCTCGAAATACACGATTTTGCTGGGTTGATTCTAATTATAATGTTGGGTTGGGCCAGCAATGTTATCAAAAAATAAAAAGGGGCTGAGTATTTTGTTATAAATATATTTAAATAATAAGTGATATTATTACATTCGTCCTTAAATCTTACCAAGCTTTTGTACACAATCACTAGGATTTTCGTGCCAAAACAATCCAGGATTTTATTTGTTAAGAAATTATTTTTATAAGTTAATAAGATGTGGGATATTGTTTTCTTACATATGTAAGTATCTGTTAAATATATGATGACAATAAAAATAATATATAATAACATATGAAATAATTTTTTTAGAAAAACAGGGAGCATCTCCCCGGTTCCATTGCTGAGAACGAAACCACAACATATTCTGATACAGCAGCTCAAAGAGCAGTTCGAAAGCAAAGGTAGAAAAGCTACAAACTAGGGGGGTGGATGAACAAATTCTATGAATAACACAAATCACCTGAGCGGTGCCAAAGGCAGAGCGGATAGAGCACTCAAATGACACAAGGAGGGTCCAGGGAAGCCTTCATGGTCTTCAGCCGAGGGGCCGTGTCAGCCTGCGGCAACCAGTAAGCAAGCGGAGAGACCGGGCTGGAAGGCGTAGCATGGTGGATGTCCCTCTTTTTCAGCGCCAGGTGCCCATCATCTTCATCAGAGATCTTGAGACGAGCCCACGGGTCCAGCCCCAGAGCAGGTCGAGCCTTGTTCAGCCACAAGTGATCGCCAACGGTTTCTGGAAGGATCTTGTTAGGGTTTCCACTAAGCTCATCAACTTGTCCTTGTCCGATCCGGAGGAGAGAATCGCCCAGTTCCTCACCATGTTCCTGATCAACCTCAAGACCTGCGGAATGGAAATCCAGGAGGTGTTACTGAAAATCATAGCATTTCTATATTTCCAGAGGCACCAAAGGACAGCTGAGCTAACACTGTTTAAAACTGAGCACTTTTTGGTAGCAATTCAGAATCTAGCGACAGATTCGAAGGATGAGCCAATCTGACTAGAGAAATATTCCTCAATGTGGGCCCAGAGATGTTTAGCAACTATACATTCAAAAAATAGGTGAGAACAAGACTCTTGTTCCAAGCAGTAAACACCATCAAGGGGTTTGATGATGTGTCTCTTCCTAAGGTTATCCCTAGTCATCAATTTGTTTTTGGAGAGAAGCCAGAGAAATACATGAATTTTAGGGGGAACTCTCAATTTCCAGACAGCAGGGATAAACACGGGTTGAACCCCTCTAAATTTGATAACATGATAGAGGGAGCTAGAGGAATACTTCCCCTTATTGTCCAGCTGCCAAATCAGGGCATCTGGATCGGCAGTAAACGTAATGCTTTTGTTAAAGAGAGTTTTAGGCATTGACCGTCCCAAACTTCATTGACACTTTTGTTAAGCTCATTGTGGACAGAGTAAATAGGCCAAAATTGGACTGCTTGGGGGATGTGCCAAACCAACTATCTTCCCAGAACCTGGTTCTGCTCCCATCCCCTATGTTCCATCTGTAGCCAAATTTCATAGCATGCATAATAGATTTTAATCCTTTCCAGAATCTAGAGGTCTTAGGGTTGGAGGAAGGGACACAAATATTAGGTTTATTTCCTAGGTATTTATGGGCAATAAGAAGCTTCCAGGGTTTCAGGTCTTCCTCATAGGATCTTTTAATCCAAGACCCTAGAAGACAGATGTTAATTTCTTGGAGGTTAGGTATGCCTAGGCCTCCAAAATCTTTTTTCATAGAGACTAGGGCCCAATTAGCAAGGTGTAGCTTTCTATTTCCCTCAAAATCATTCCACAAGCAATGAGAGATCTGAGAATTGATGAGGTTCACTGCCCATTTAGGGAACTTGAAGAAGAAGAGGAGATACACTGGAATGCTAGCCAAACAAGCTTGTATGAGGATCAATCTACCTCTGTAAGAGAGAAGTTTGCCCCTCCACCCAGCAATCCTTTTAATGATTTTATTCAGAAGGGGTTGGATATCCTCTCTCCTCAGTTTATCATAGTAGAAAGGGATACCTAGGTACTTAATGGGGAAGTTATGTTTATTACAGACTATAAAAGAGAGGAAGTCAGTTAACTCCTGATCATCCATGTTGATAGGGATGAGTTCACTTTTAGAGTAGTTGATTCTCATGCCTGAGACTTGTTCAAACCAGGTTAGAACAGTTTTCAGATTGCTAGCATGTGTGGAGTCATTGTCTAAGAAAAGGATGGTATCATCTGCATATTGAAGGCAAATGATGCCACCAGGGCAGACCTCAGGACAGAGCCCTGCAATCAGACTATAATCAGCAGCTTTGCTCAGCATTTTAGTAAGAACGTCCACTACTAAATTAAACAAAAGCGGGGAGATGGGGTCACCTTGCCTAAGGCCTTTACCAGCAAGGAAAAAATCACTTTCATAGTTTTTTAACTTGACCCCAATAGACCCCCCATGAGTAAGTTGCTGGATCCAACTCTCCTCTATGAAAGGCTTGGAAAAGATCTAAGAGATTATTTTTCACCAAGTCCCAAAAATGCTGGTAAAACAAGAAGGAAATCACATTAGGACCAGGAGCCCCATCAGGATAAGAGCTAAAAATGGCTTCCTTCATCTCTGTCTCTGAAAAAGGGGCTTCTAGCAGCTCATTTTCAGCAGGAGAGACTTTTTCAGAAGCAGAGAAAAAATTGTTTTGTAGAGTGAACCCAGAAGAGTTTTCTTTTTTAAACAGGTCTTTCTAGAAGTCACTAGCCACTTTCAGCATCTCATCTACCTCAGTAACAGGGCCATTAGGGCCATCAAGGGAGTGAATGAGGGTTTTCCTCCTCCTCTGGTTAGCTACTGCATGAAAGTAAGTAGTATTTCTATCACTTCCAACATATCTAGCAGAACTGTGGGTTTTCCTTCTGACAGGGCAATTCTTAACTTTATGGGTAACCATTTTGCAGATAAAACAACTCTTGGGCTTGACACATTTATCCAAATGATGCCCTGGTTCCCCACAGTTGTAGAATATCACCTCAAAGTATGCCATAAGGCCCGAAGCAGGGGCAAGAGCAGTTTTCTAGATGTCCTATCTCTTCTTTTGCTGATTCTTGCCTTGAGATTTCCCGCTGATCTGAGAGTCAGAACCACTAGCAGATTGATCTTGGGCAATTACAGGAGCCTGCCCAGATTGTGCCCCCATTTGGGACGGAGGTGGGTCATACCACTGCCCAACCGGCGCTCCCCCCATTGTGATAGGGGAAATTCATCGGAGTTCCTAGTTCCTGCTCATCCTCCAGCCAGATGTTGTCTCTCAGGAAGCAGAAATAACCACCAGACAGCTCAATTAAAGCAGATTGCAAGCCTAATTTCAATCTTCTGCAGGTTTGGGGAAGAGGTAAGGTAGGGGATCCAGCTGCTCCAGCTCTGGTGGCGTGCTGGTGGGCAGGAGTCCAGTCAAGCATTCCCATCTCGCAGCACAGCGTGGATCTCCTGAATTCACTTCTCCTTTCGCCCATCGAACGAATGCAATCGGTAGCTCACTGGGGTGGGGCATCCTGTGCTTCTCCGAGAAATCTCCTCCGAAGTAGATCCACATGGCTAGATTCAGCAGCTCCCAATCCACATGATCCTTGCACATCCGAGCATACCTGCGCGAGTGAGAGAACGGATTTGGTCCCTCCTCGGCTTCCTCCCTCGCAGCTTCCTCCTCTGCTTCCCTCCATTCGCGCGTGCACTAGGTCCAGGAGAGAGTGTCGTCGCGGATCCGCATCGCCCGCTCCCTCCATCTCCTCCCTCGAGTCTCCGGCAGCACCGCCGGCGCGACGGAGTCGAGCGGCTGGAGCATCCGCGGGAAGGCTTTGTAGACATGTGGGAGATGCATCTTGTACATCTGCCTGTCTTCTAGCCATTCCCCCGTGGATATGGCCGGCGACTCCATGGGGCGCACGAGCGGACTTGATGAGGGGGGCAAGCGCGCCCGGAGTCAGGAGGCGGGGGGTGGCGGCGAGATTTATTTGCCAATTACTCCCTCCTTTTCGGTTTATAGGGCTCAATTCAAAAATCTCACCAACCAAGGTAGATGATGAATGGTGGAATACTTTTTGTAGTTTGCAAAAGCACCTAATTAATGCACTTGTTTTCCTCAAAAAATTATGTTTATCAATGCATAAATTGCAATGCATGCTTGCATAAAGTACATGCATTGGTCAATTTTCTCTTAATACTTGCATGCAATGATTTAATGCACCTTGGAATCTGAACATGTGATGGAAAACAACCAAATTGAGCCTTATAAAATTGAAAAACTAAAATTTTGAGATAAGCCCTATAAACCGAAAAGGAGGGAGTATGTGAACTAAACAGTCAACATATAAAATAATTTAAATATATATAATATAGTTAGAAGGGAAACATAAGTTGGACCTGGCGTTCCTATTCTTATATAGAAAAATAGAACATACCTCTGCATTTTCTTCAAAAAAATACATAAATTGGGCTGCCAAAAATAAAACCTCGGATGGGAGGTCCATAGGCCGGTCGATACATGACGACCCTAAGAAAATACAAACAGGCCTATGGACCTCCCATCCGACGTCGTGGGCTGCGCATGTTAAAAATGAAAGCCTAGACGGGGCAGCCCAAAACCACGTCCAACACTTGCCAAAACTTCGTCCCTCGTTTTCTCTGTGTTTCGCACACTCGACATTGTGTGGGCATTTTGACTGTGCATCATATGAAGATGTGCTATGCATGAATGTTGATCAGCATGATGTTAACTGGCTGGTAGTTCCATTTTCGACCATGAATAAAACTTCCAACATGATGTTAACCCTGTTTGAAAAGGCCGTGTTAATATAAATGCTCTGCCTCTGAAAGTTGCAGTTTCTTATCTGAAACTGAACTTGCAGTTTCTAATCTGAAACTGAAACTTGCAGTTTCTTCTCTGAGAATCACATTGTCTGCACTTTTATACTCCTATGAAACTACATTTTTTAAGTGCTAAAAATAGATCTCTAGAATTCATAAAATACTTCATATGCTCAATACTGCAAATCTGAAATTCAAAATACATTCATATCTGAAAGTACTCTCAAAACACACAACACAAAACACAATTCACAACCTGCAAATACTGACAACCCTAAGCTCCTCCTGACAATTCACAACCTGCCCGACTATTGGGCTGGGGGGGCAGCCCCCTTCTATTCCTCGGCGGCAGACAGACGCCCCGTGAGACGATGTGAACGGCGAGGGAGACGATGGCGGGGAAGCGTCGTCGGGCCAACTGCTTTTCTCCTCTTGCAGTTGGGTTCGGTCGACGAAGACTCCACCGGCTCGCTCTGGCAGGACACCCTCACAAACGGCACCCTGTAGATGCTCAATCCTTCAATCTCTGGTGGATGCTCCATCTGGGATCGATACTCCCACCACCGCTCCCTCATGATCGGATTCGGTGAATTTGTTTGCTCCATGGCCCAGAGGAGCAGCTCTATGTACTCCGGCCCGACTCCCTCTGGGAGTATCGCGGCCTTTTCGCTCTATTGAAGATATTTGGCCATGGATGTCGCCGTCGTCGCTAGTTGGTCCTTGTTGTCAAACCAAGACTGTATCTCCAACATCCTAGCTAGCTTCACAGGTTCGCCGTCTGCGATCCTCACGTATCGGTTGTACTCCTCCATCGATCTACTTCTCCACAGCACCTTCACTCGCCGGCGGTGGTTTTTGAATTGAAGAGGAGAGGAGCAGCGCTGGTTTTGGATTAGAACGGGAGAGGAGCGATGCTGGTTTTGGACTGGAACAGGAGAGGAGGGGCGGTGGTTTTGAAATGGAAGAGGAGAGGAGCGGCGCTGCATTTATATTGGAACAGGAGAGGAGCGGCGGTGGTTTAAGAGGAGAAGAGCGGAAGAGCGGCGGTGGTCTTGGAAGTATTTTTTTGTTGTTTCGCTTATTTGGGGTCAAAGTTTGACCATGTACTATATTTGACAAGCAAAATGTGAATGCATGTCACCAAAAATTGTACCGTTTGGTTCGTATCTGAATGTACTTTCAAATTATACTCCCTCCATTTTTTATACAAGGCCACAAACTCATATTACAGGTACCACGGTAAAAATCAATGCTATGTTTAAGTCAATGTTGCTAGCTAGCTTGTCACCTTGATTGACGTGTTAATTAATGTGGTTTTTCTCTCCCAAGCACAACAAGCCAACCCTCTTACTCCTCATTGGTTGATTAATGTTGGGAATGCAAGCTAACCTTCTCACTCCCGCATGCACACAAGGGATATTAATGTCCTCGGGTGCTAGTACGAGGCAAACGCCATCAATTTTGCCTCGATTAATGTTAGTGGCCTTGTATAGTTGCAAATTGTAATTTTGATAGTGGCCTTGTATACAACGTATAACATATATTTTATGTGCGAAAATCATGGTCAATTATGACCTAGAATAAAAGGGATACTAGTTAATGTGGGGTCGCTTTCTTAATTGAAGGGTAAATTGATTTTTATTTTGATCCAGTCAGAGCGCGCCGGCCCTCTCGTCCAATCCTAAATCGCTGCTGCATGCTCCTCTCCTTCTTCTCCATTGCAAAACCACCTCCTCTCCTCTCCATCATCTCCATTCCAAAACCACCATCTCGCCTCTCCCTCTTCTCTATTGCAAGACCACCGTGTCTCCTTCGTTTTCTAGACGCTTTGCTCCATGACGCGGGCGCAATCCATGGATACAAAATTAGTATACTGTATACTATTTAAAAGTCGAGGGCGGGGCTTTTCCTGCGTGGTAGGCGGCGGGGCAGTTCCGCCTAGTCGGTTCGACATAGACGCGAGAAGACGAGGGAGTAGGCTGCTGCAAACGTAGGGATGTGTGATTTGACAGCGAGTTACTGCTGGACAGGTGGGGCCTATGATTTGACTTGCCATTATCATTTTAACTGCGGCGCTACGACCGGCGTGAGTCTCCCAGATTCCTGACCACCTCCATACAGGTGCCTCTCCCAATGCTCCACCATGTAGTAGAGGCTGGCTCTTGCATGAGAGCCCACTTCTCCACTTTTTCCTTGTCTCTCTTTCCTCCACATATGCAAAAATGCCATGTAAAGCACACTATTGTACTTACTTTTACTTGCTCCTACAGGTGCTTAAGCCTGCCACATAGGCATAAAGTCTGATGTGGCAAGTTAATCAAGAAGAGAGAGACTAGTTTGGTGACCCAAGGATGAAACGGTGCTAAGCGCGTGTACCTAGGTGAAAAGACAATTTTGAGTCTATAGCTAATTAAATGAAGCAAACTTAGCAACACCATTTCATTGGAAGAGGTCACTCCTTGACAAATGCAATAAATACATGCGCTTACTAGCACCGTTTCCTCCTTGAGTACGAAGAAAGAGATAGAGAGGAGTAACAAAAAATACACTTATAGCCAACCTTGTTGTAGTATGAGTGACTAAGTGATGACTATGTATGACATGCCAACATCAGATAGCCTAACACACCGTGTTAAATCTCCAAGGGCGCGACCGCGCGAACGACGCGATGGTCGTGGTAGGCACGACCATGATACGGGCTGCTGGCAGCCCTTGGATCTGAGATCAAACGGTCGCATGCTAAGTTGCTGAAAATTTGCAGAATAACCCTCCAGGATAGGATATTCACCCATAGGTCTAGAATCACGCCATGCAACCGTTCGATCTCAGATCCAAGGGCTCTCGGAAGCCCATATCATGGGAGAATGGAAAGCCACTACCCTGCCGTTCGCACGCTGGCAGTTCGCTCCTACTCGTCCCCGCACGTCCTTCAATACTACGGCGGTTCGCTCCTACTCGTCCCGTCCATTCACATTACGGCAGTTCCACTAATCCTAACCCTCCTCCCAAATCCATGGCGTCCCAAATCTCCATGATCGGCGGTGAGTACAAGGTTAGAACCATCACCGGCGATGAGTTCGATGTCATCTACACCCGTTCTTCCACGATGGTGAAAGGATGCCTTTCTCGCTTCAGACGCATGTTCAAAAAGTCAGATGATGAGTGGGTCGCTGGGCAAAGATGTTGAGTACACCACAGTCTTGGGACGAGAGAAGGATCTAAAGGACGAAGAGAGGAAGAAGCCCGCCGTGATCCAAGTTTGCGTGCATGACTTATGCTTGGTCTACCACATATGCCATGCCGACGTTGAGTGCCAGGATTTTAAGGACTTCCTCGGGATCAACCTAGTCAAATTCGTTACTGTAGACTTTGGTAATGACAAAGAAATCCTGGGTCGGATAGGCCTCGTTGTAGGCAACCCCTTCGACCTCCAGAAGAATCGGCTGGTGCCCTCTCGTCAGCCTTCAATGCTGACCCTAGCAGGAGCCATGGTTCATCCTTCGTACGGTAAACTGGTGAAACCTCCATACACGTTTCATCGTCATGCATGACAGCGGAATGTACTAGATATAGACCACATCCAGTACGATGCAATGGATGGCTACCTTTGCTTCAATATCTACAAGGGTTGGATGAAGAGCAACAGCCAAGTGTGCGGTTCAAGCAAAGAAGTATCGGCCAAGAGGAAAAGGGACAAGGATGAAGTCGAGGACGTGGACGAGGACTCCGAGTAAGGTGGCAGTGTCGTTGCTCATGGTGGTTCTAATGCAGTGTCTACCGGAACAGTTGCAAAGTTTAATTTCAGGTGTGCTTAATTTAATTTGAGGGGTGTGTTGTGCTGAGCCCCCAGCAGAACTATGTTATGTTTCTTCTCGTTACTTTAACTCTTCAGTACGTACATAATAGTATTTCTTACATTTCATCTTTTAGTTGGTATAGTACTACCACTCGTTTCTTCACATTATATACGTACAATATATATGGCCAACATCATATAGCCAGCAGTTTAGTTGTCAAAGAATTTCAGGGTGCTTAGTTTTGTCAAAGAATTCCAGGATGCTTAGAGGGTGCTTGGATCCAAGGGACTTATTTTAGTCTGACTAAAAATAGTCTCTTTAAGAGGCTAAAGTTCCAAGCACCCCTGACTAAAGAGGGGCTAAAACTAGTCCTGAGACTAAATTTTTTTAGTCAGGGGTACCCCTACTAAAATGTGGATTAGTCCTCTCTCTACTCATTTAACTCCTCTCCTTTAACACAGGCGAGTTCTGGATTGGAGGGTTTGGAGGATAATAAATGCTCATTAACTTGATTTTAGCCTTTTTAGTATTTGGATCCAAGCATGGGTGAGGCTAGCATGTTTTGGTCCCACTACTTTTAGTCATGGGACTAAAACGTATCCAAGCACCCTCTTAGTTTTATTTGAGGGGTGGGTTGTGCTGGACACCATTATTGTGACTAGCCTTTTTAATAGTACTATATGCATAATTTGGCGACGAGCGCTCTCTATATGTACCACCTTTTTTTTAATTTCAAGTTTTGCTCCATGGCGCAATCCATCGATACTACTGTTGTACAAAAGCATACATTTTTTAAAAGGCTAGAGGGCGGGGCATTCTAGCTTGGTCGGTTTCACGAGAGGCGAGGGCCTTTGTGATTTGACGGCTCATTACTGCTGGAAGGCGGGGCCTTGTGATTCGACTGCTCGTATAAATGCGCCGACGACCTGATCAAGGAGGAGCAAAGAACCATGCGGTATACTCAAGTTTTCCACTGGAGTAGTACTGTGACGGAGGAGCTCGAAACACGGCAGCCCAGTGCCATATGGCGATAAAAAATGATCTAATTTGCTAGTCATCTCATTGTTAGCATTGTTCTATTCATTCCCTCAAAAAAAACATTGTTCTATTCATGCCTCGCAGAAAACGTGACACGTGCGGCGAAACACCCGAAGCAAAAGATGAAACACAGGAGCAAAAGAAGAAGGAAGATTATCACCCCAAATGATCTAATTCGCCGCAGAGTCGTAACTGCTTCTTCATCGCCTGCACGACCTCCATCTCCTTGCGCGTCTCCTCCGCCATCTTCATCATTGTGTCCATGACGCGACATTTCTCGACGTGAGCCTTCATCATCTGTTCCACGGCCATATTACGTACCTTGATAGCATCCGGGTGCTTGATGCGGAGCTTCGCCAACTCTTCCTTCTGTTCCATGGCGAGGGCCTGCAGCATCTTCATCGAGGAACTACTATTCTCATGCAGCTTCTTCCAGCCGGCGTTCTTCTCCTTCAACAGGTCGATCTCGTGGCAGAGCTTCGCATTGTCCTCCCGAAGTCGCAGGATTTCGCCGGTCGCCTTCTTCTCCGAGGCAATGCTCTTCTTCAGCAGCATCACCAAGCCAGCGGTCAACTCCCCCTACTGATTGAGCTCAGCGGGCATGTCGTCGAGGCTCTCCTTAAGCAACTCCATCAAGCCTTGGATGAACTCCTTCTGCTTATTGAGCTGACCGGGCATGCCGTCGAGGGATAACGACTCCAGCTCCGCCGGCTCGGCATGTTCGCCTCCGCGGCTAGGGCGCTCTTGGGAGCCATCGCCTGCCCGTGAGAGATCTTTCGAGGTCTCCGCGTGGCGGCGAGCCGTCTCTTTTTTTTCGCAGCCTTGGTTGCCGCTCCCTTGTTACAAGTAGTTCTCGACCTAGAGCTCCGCTCACCGGCCATGTCAACGAAGGACGAAGAAGAAGCACTTATGAGGAGGAAGGGTAGAGTGATCTTCGGTTAGGTAGTTCCCCTTTTTATAACCTAAGTACTAGCACTAGTACTAATACCTGCATAGTGGGAACACATTCAGGTTTGGTACGTACTACTAGTAGGTGTGAGCAGGCTTTCGAATGTGATGGGAACAAGGTAAAGATTAATTGATGGTTTTGGTTTCGAGGCCCGAAACGGCTCCCGATGAGTTTAGCGGAACATAAATTTCAAGTACTACACTGCTCAAATGCGTAAATATTGAGTAGTATGTTACTATCAAAAATTGGCACAAAATACGAAGGAGACCAATGGAAGTACTACTAGCAACCCAAGATTTAACTACTCGCATGCGCGCAGTGGAGTAATAATGTCTTTCTTCCGCCCTCACGTCCACTCAATTTGCATGCGCTGTATTAATCGACCATCAATGAAGTGAACGACTTTACACGCGTCAAATTATCACATGGGGTGGATCTTGGTACAAAATTGCGTCCGCCCATGTACCCGCGTGTTCGTGCGAGGAATGAGTGCATGCATGGCGTGCGTGCACATCTTCGCTTCGTGCATGTACCGCTAGTATGGCTCAGGGAGGACGAGTACATTCTTCTGGAACCAGCAGCACGTCACTGTGATCAATCCACGCAAGGATGTCGCGACAACACCTACACATGTGCCACGTGGCTTCATGAACTGTAAGTGAGGCACTGTGTAGCGTGCCATTGGTATTCTAGTTTACGTGTTTTGCACAAACTCGAAATACTAGTAAGGTACACGTGCATTGCACACATCAGATTTTGCAACCAAATTATGAATAAATACCACACTATAGCATGTAAGCTCTGAGTCATATATGCCTGATGTAGCCCTTCGTTTAATTCTTATAGTTCATCTCATTCAAAATCAATTAGTTTTTATAAAAAAGCTAAGAATAGCTGAATAGGTGAGGTCACAATCAATGTAAAGTTGAATTCAAATATTTGAATAAGAGATCCTGATGTTTGAAACCCATGCATGCATGAATATAACGGAGATCTGCGCGGTGTGGTTTGGAAACGAGCATGTTGTAATGTATACACATTGAACAAGGTCAGACTGATTTGAATTTGAGATATCGATGGCACACATCATTTGGCCATGTCGCATCCATGCATGGACACACTATTCTAATTGGAGATGATGGGCGGCTTTTGCATCACATATCTATATCTATACCCCTATATATATTATATTTTTTATATTGTGTGCGGGTAACTTTAACTTTGAAAGATGGTTGTTGGATGAGGCGAATCCGATGGTCCAAAGATGGCAAATTTGAGCACTACTGGCCGTTGGGTATCATCTAGATTCCACCAGATTTCGCCACATGTATAATCTAGAAGACTCCATGGTTGAACTTAAGCATAATGCACAAACATCAAAACACAAGTACTTCTTATTTGTTCTAGAATCTTCCGTATCAGAATTGCCCAAATGTTTTTCTACATGATTTTCCATTATTTGTTTTTACTTTATGTCTTACAACGCACAATTCCATGAATCTTAAAATAGATTAGCTTTCTTATAAAAACTAGATGATTTTGAATGAAATGAACTATAAGAATTAAACGAACATCTACATCATGCATATATGACTCAAAGCTTGTATGCTATAATGTGGTATTTATTCATAATTTGGTTGCCAAATCTCATGCGTGCAATGCACGTGTACCTTACTCTAGTCTAAATGGTGTTTGTGTGTGTGTTGTGCGTGTTGAGGTGTAAATTGTCTTTTTTGGGGGTACACGTTAGGCTTGTTCTTCCGAAATTTCAAGACGCGCCTTGTTATGCCGAAAATTCAAGCTAGTGTCTCTATCTATCGTGCTGTGAAACTGCCGCCTCTTCAACCCGCACCTTGTTAGCCCGAAATATTTAAGATATATTTTGTCTCGTTGTGCGCCCACAACTCCCTCCATGTCAACCCGCGCCTTGCTATTCTGAAATTACAACGCGCGCGAAAACTCCCACCTCCTGTGAAATCCAGACACGCGAAATGCCCGTGGTACCCCTGAACCGAAAGAACCGCCTCAAATCGGTGGGGGTACTTTCGTAACTTACCCCACATTTCGGACAAGCGCGTCTCTAAGACATGGTTCCCGACTGCCATCCCAACTGCCCACCCATTCGTACATCGAGGCCGCGAAAACCCACGACGAAACCCCACACCCTGCTTCGTCCGCCACCCAGCCGGAGCCTCTTCCCCGACGATGTCGTCCACAACAACACCTCGACGTCCCTCATCCACCGTACCAGATGAGGATCCATCGTCAATCTCATCGTCCCACCGGTTCAGCCACCCCGTCCTCCACCTCCAAGGAGCTGTCCCGACGTTCCCCTCGTCTTTCGCGCCACCTCCATTCCCACACCGCCGTCTTCACCTGCACCACCGAAAGAGCATCATCATCACCGTTTCCTCGGATGAAGCTGCGGCCTAATCGGCGCCACCAAAGAGGTTGTACACTAATCGCCACATTTTCTTCTTGATTCGATCTCACGGTGCTGCCGGTGCTCGGTCTCGAGCCGACACGGCACGGCTCCATCCACGGCGGCATCGCCGGCCACTTCCTACACGGCGTCGCTCCCTCGGCGGCGACGTCCACATCAGTAGGACCTGCTGCTGCTTTAGCTCTCGCTCCCGCTGCTGCTCTGCTCTTGCTCTCGGTCCCCTGCCTGGTCTGCTCTTGCTATTGCTCTTGCTCGCGCTGCTGCACTCGCTCTTGCTCTTGCTTGCGATGTTGCTCCGATTTAGCTACACTTTAGTCGACTGAATCGACTTTTGGGTCAGTCGATTTTCAGGTGGTGGGGGGCTCACCGGGGTGAAGGAAGAACCAGCCGCAGCGGGGAGGGGGGCTCGCCAGAGAGATACCCCACTATCTATCTTAGGGTTCAGGATGGGGGCGGTGGTCGCCGGCGGTGGCGGGGCGTTGGCGGGGCGGTGGCGGTGGGATCGCCAGAGAAAAAGCTCGGCATGGGGTGGCCTAGAGGGATGGCCGGGGCGGCGGCGGACCAGCAGTGGGGAGTGTTTTCGGGGCGGGCGGGGCGGCGCACCGCCAGCCACGGGCGGCGGGGGCTGCTGTTTGGCCGGCCTAGGGGGTGGAGGTTGAAGATGAACCGCAGGCCCTTGATTTCGTATCCAATGGCTGCAAAATCGACTGACCAAAGATGAAAAAGTCAGTCGACCAACGTGTAGCCTCACCTTGCTAGTGCGTTCAGTTTCGACAACAAAATTCAGTTTCGACAGCAAAATTCAGTTTCGACAGTTAAGTTCATTTTCGACAGTTAAATTCAGTTTCGACAGTTAAGTTCAATTTCGATAGTTAAGTTCAGAGATGAGCGGCTGATGTATTTTACATCTAGCACTTTGTGGTTATGTATTTTATGTCATGTATTGGAGATGCTATTAGAATTCCACTCAGGTTAACGTTGATCGTTGTCTCTCTTGTCCTGCTTCAGCCTCGGTGTCGTACAACTCACCGGAGCTGCTCCAACGACGAAACCCTCCATCACAGCGGAGCGGTACCTCGGACTCCATCTCCAGACGCCTAAGATCTTCTTCCCCTCCTCCGACAGCCAAGTCAGCCGGAGCATCCTCACCGGCTAACCCAATCACGCTGAGATCAACATGGCTTCGCCAAAGAGGTTCTACACTTGTTGCATCTCTTTTTTACTCTACATGTTATATATATTGTCCACTGAGCACTCGTAGTAACGGGAAATACGATTATTTTATCCTACTATATGACAAGCAGTGAGGTACTAGGCAACTTAGCTATCTGTGATGGACTCTCTTGAACGCCATCATTATTTATCTCTGCGTGTTTCAGCTGTGCATTTGTCGATGGGCCTGGGAGTTGAGCTAGTATGGCAGTGGCCTGGGTCCAAAGTAATAGAAGTAGCACAAAAACATTTTTTAGTGTAGGATTTTCCTTGCTCAAGCCTGCCTACTAGAATCGCCAGTGCTTGAAAGGAAAAGTGAATGAAAAACATCGGAATTGGAAAGTTTCCTATGGTACTACTTTTCATGAATTTGGTGCAAAGGAATGGAGCAAAGGAAAACTGTAGGATTTGTTCCTTTAGTGTCTCCTTGAAAGAAAAATCGTAGGAATTCTAATTTCCACTTCTCCTCCTTTTCATATTCCTATTCATCAAGCACAAGACTAAGAGATAGTAGCATAATAGCATTATAACCGTACATTTTCTTGTGGTTTGACTTAATCTCACCATGCTTTTTTGCATCCTGTGATCTTCCAATTGTTGTGAATCAAACACCCAGATTGGCAGAAATCCTGTGTTTTTAAATTCTCTGTTTTGCACGTGCATTCCTATCCTATTCCTGTCTATTTCCTATCCCTGCATTGTTAGAATCCTCAAATTCAAACAAGCCCTTACTCAATTACTTCTGTTACAGATATGTGTCAAAGAAAACCTTGTGTGGTTTGTCCTGCTCCTGCGGCGCTGTGTTCCACCCAGCTCAGCTGCTCCAACGATGGAAGGGTTCACCACAACAGGGATCCGCTCTCCAGACTGTCTTTCGCCACCTCAGATCTTCTTCCCCGCCGCCGGCAGCCACGACAATTGCATTACCATCATCAACTGAGCAGATGACCTTGAGGACTACACGGGTCCGCAAGAGAGGTCGCTTAATATGATGACATGCTACATTATCATCGTGTTCACCTATTAGACTCCAAGTCAGTTCCAAACTAATGCTGAAACTTGAGTTTTTAAATGGTTGTGGGGTACATATTGGGGCAGCAATCAGTACTATCTGTCTACTATCTGGTTAATCTCCGGTGTCTACTACGAGTTTCATGTTGGGTGCAAACAAACATTAAAGGAGCCATTATCTGTATTTTTTAACTAAAGCTATTATCTGCCTGCTATCATTGGTTTTGGGTCTATCCATAGTTTGCTACCATCACTCTGGATTTGTGCATGCACTCCTTACATAATCTCACTATGATTTATTCCTATTCATGCCAGTTATTGTACACAATGGAATTGATCATGTAGAGCAAAATAGACGAGCCTTGCGTGGCAATAAAATTTCATGCAGACATCGTTCCATGGTGGGTGCAAAGGCAGCCCCCCTCCACCCATTTCGGATCGTAATCAAGAGGAAGATAACTGTTATGAGGGGGACTCAAAAGGAGAAGACCACTCCTATTTACCCCATGAGGTCTTCGCTCTAACTTGGCATGCTGATGTTGGTAATATCATGCATAGGGTGCCTTGCATTGCTTACTGTATACATTAAAGATGTCATCTGCTTAGTTTAGACATGCTTTGTGTCAATGCCATCTGTTTAGTTTCTTTATCGTATATGTGAATCATGTAATGCCATCTTGTCTAGCCAGGCATCATATATGTGAATTTTGCAATGCCACCCTGGTTAGCCAGTCATCTTATATGTGAATTATATCATGCCATCATTTTTTTATTGCGTGTTAAATTTGTCAACAATTTTAGTACATTCAATTACTCTTCCTATGCATCAGCCATTTGGCACGGTCATAGAAAAATCTGGAGTGGAAACAAGGTCTTCAGAGCAGACAATGCTATCTGACGAAGCGCATGTCTTGCTGGTTACCGATAGCTCCTCAGAGGAGGATTCAGAGATAGATGACCAGTCATATCCCCCCCCCCCCCGAGATGCATGCCCTAACTTGGCAGGGTTATGTTGCTCATATCGTGCGTATGGTATCTTGCATTGCTATGTCATTTGCTTAGTTTAGACATGCTTTGTGTGAATGCCACCTGTTTAGTGTCTAATTACCATATATGTGAATTATGCAATGCCATCTTGTTGCAAGACATTATATATGTGAATTATGCAATGTTATATTGTTGCAAGCCATTATGTATGTGAATTATGCAATGCCATGTTGTTTAGGCAAGCGTCATATATGTGAATTATAGCATGCCGTCCTTTTTTTGTATTTCTCATTGCTTTTGTCAACAATGTTTGTATATTCAACTGCTCTTCCTGTGCATCAGCCATTTGAATTTGTGATGGAGAAATCTGGAGTGAAAACAAGGTCTTCAGAGCAGACAATGCTACCTGCTGAAGCAGATATCTTGCTGGTTATAGATAGCTCTTCAGAGGAGGATTCAGAGGCAGATGACCAGTCCTATTATCCCCCTGAGGTGTATGCTCAAACTTGGCAGGGTTATATTACTCATATAATGCATATGTTGTATTGCAATGCTTAGTTTTTACATCATATACACAATATTGAATGCCATCTCCTTAGTTGACACATCATATATGAGATTGCCCTCTGCTCACTTCCTTAGTATATAAATCATATATTTGAATTATGTCATGCTATGATGTTTACATAGACAACATGTATCTGAATTATGGCATGCCAACCCATTTTCTAAAGACATAATATAGTTATATCATCTCATCCTGTTTACATAGTCATCATATTTAAATTATGTCATTCTATCCGTGAATTATATCATGCCATCATGTTTCCATCGACGGCATGTTTGTGATTTATGGCATGTCAACCACTTTAATAGACACATAGTATAGTTATATCATGTCATCCTGTTTACATAGTCATCATATTTTGAATTATGTCATTCTATCCTGTTTAGTTAGCCATCATACATGTGAAATTGTGTCATGCTATCCTGTTTAATTAGCCATCATATATGTGAAATTATGTCCTGCTATTCTGTTTGCTTAGACAACATAAATGTGAATTATTTCATGCCCTGTTTTCTTCCCTACTATCCATTGCACCTATCTATCTTACAATGTCTGTACATTCAATTACTTTTCTTGTTTATCAGCCATTTCAATTGGAGGGAGTGATGGCAGTATCTGTGGGAGTAAAAACACGGTCTTCAGAAAAGATCGTGCTACCTGTCGATGCAGGTAGAACCACGGTTGTACTTGCCCAAGAACCAGCCCCACCACACATAACCCACACTCATGCAAATTGTACCCCTACCCAGTTGGACAGAGAACCAGCTACACCCCTTCTAACCCCAACCCCAGCAGATAGACACCCAGTTCCCATTGACACAGCACCGTCTCCACCAAAGAGCACCCAAACACGAGCAGTTAGTAAGGCAACTGTAGTGCCCAAATCACGAGGACCACCACTCCGAACCCGAAGTCAACGCTTAAAGCAGAAGAAGAATTGTTCTTAGGTCAGGTTCCGTAGCTATGGTTCATACTACTTTGCTCTTGCATCACTGTATTTAATGATACCAACTAATTTCAAATTTCAAGGTTGCATTTGAAACTCCAATGGCGCAACAGGTATGTTTTAAACCTGTTTCTTCAACATGTTTGGCTGTTTGCTGTTGTAACTTGCTCTATGTTGATTTCAGTTTCAATTGAATAAAAAATTATGTTCTCATGCCATGCACATTACAAGTGTTGTTATTGTTGTGTAGTTTCCCACTTATATTCTGTCTATGCTGCTTTGTCTTGAATAGATTGATTCGAACTGTATCTATCTTGATTGGCAACATAAACTAGAATGATATAGACCATACAGTGACCATACTACATAGATATATGTTTGTTTCATGCTGTTATCCTGTCCACCTTACTACTGAACTGGTAAACCTGAGATGTGTTTGTTTGTTTCTCTTTTAGAACACGGATAAAATATTGGAGAAGAGTACCCTGTTATGCAATGGTAAAGGAAGTAATGCAGATAAGGTTCAAGATAGTGAGACATCCCTGTTGGTCTCCAAGAAAGCTGATAAAAACTATATTGAAGACACTGAGACAACCCCAAAGTCATGTCTTGATGTAGTGTTCGAGTTACTGGCTACCACTGCTGGCACCAGCTCTTCGAACTCGTTGCCTGAATCAGTCTGGCTTCTTGAGTCTCAACTTCAAGTTGAAAGACATCGATCAGATGTTATGCGATAGGAAGCCGAAGGACTAAGGAAGTCCCTGCAGAATTCAGATGCATACTTTTTGGTGCAACAACAAGCGCTGGAGGACTTAAGCGCCAAACAAGAGAAAGTTAATAAGCTTGCTAAGCATCTTGCCAGCATTATGGGTACCCATGATATTGTTTCTTGAGCTCTTCTGAAGTGGTTTCAGTTCTGGACTTGTTTTGCTGCGGCGTTTATATGCTGCTGTGTTCCCTATATTTGCACTGGTGGCGAACTTTGATACCCAGTGGATGTAATATGTGTAATAGCCGTGATAGCCTAGTGTAAGTTTCTTGCTTATTTATTTCCTTGTTGTCTTGCTTATTTGTTTGCTTGTAGTCAGTGCAGTTCTTTTTCTGCGGTTTGCTAGTGGCTGCAATAACCTATTTTTTAAAACTAGGCCACAACAACCATGGGCTAATATTTACTGTAGTGACACTAGGCCCCCTACGGGCCATAGAAACTGTGGGCCTTCTGTGGGCCGTATAAACAGTGGGCCTTCTACGGGCCGTAGAAGCAGTGGGCCTTCTACGGGCCGTAGAAACAATGGGCCTTCTACAGGTCGTATCATCAATGGGCCTTCTACGGGCCGTATCATCAATGGGCCTTATATGGGCCGTATGATCGATTGGCCAAACATGGGCCGAACAGACCGCATTCTAGCCGTAAACGGGCTAGAGTTGGAATTGTCTGTTCATGGGCCGACCATAACGGGCCATCGTTAATAGGCTGTATTTGATGACACTATGAAAATGGCCCAACATATTAACGGACCACAAACGGGCCGACTGTAACCACGGGCTGAATTTGGCCCACAAGCAGAAAATGACAGTAACGGGCCGTAAGTAAAAGAATGCTGGAAATGAGCCCAAGAATAAATGGGCTTTGAAGAAGGCCGGAAGATAACATGGGCTGGAAACGGCCCAACGGTATAACGGGCCATTAATGGGTATAAAGTGATACACTGTTCATCACGGGCCAGTTTCACCATGGGTCGTTAACGGGTGTAAAGTGATACACTGTTCATTAAGGGCCAGTTTCACCACGGGCCGTTAATAGGCCAAGAGTTACATAGGGCCTCATATGGGCCGAAAGACGTCATGGGCCAGAAGTAAAAACGGACTGGAATCATATTGGATGGCCCAGATGATGCTACTGGGCCTAATTCGTATAGGGCGTAACGTGCCTTGGGTTAGCGGGCTGTAAATGGGCTATATTCGAACATGCCATTAACAGGCTTTCCATGGGCCGGCCCGCCAGCTTTTGACTAAGTCAAACGGGCCGGACTTTACACAGGAATGGGCCTCTGTTGGGCCGTGCCACATGTCGACGTATCATAGGCGCCTATCTGACCCACTGACGAGCTGACACGTGTTTCGTCCGGCCAATAAGAATTTTACATGTGGAAATTTCCCATTGGTCGGGGCTGTTAACGGGTTATCAGATCCAAAACCCGACCCGATAGCTTAACGGTGTTCCGTTATGGTGGATGCCACGTGTCGGTCACCCTTGACGAAAGCACTTCTGTGACGCGCGATTTATCGTCATGGAAGTGGACACTTCCGTGATGATAATTTTGGTAATGTCATGGAACACTTCTACGACAGCACAGGTATTACTATCTTGATTCTGTCATAAATTTGTCATGGATCTACATGCATGACAAAAAAGCGACCTACTGTGACAAACACGTATCATCACGGAAGTGTATTTTTTGTAGTGTAATCTTCACAACAACCCATGTAATACATAAGGGAAAGAGATACATAGTTCGCTTACAATCGCCACTTCACACAATACATGAATAAAGCATTACATCATCCAGATACACACAAGGTCCGACTACGGAACCAAAATGAAAGAAGACTACCCCAAATGCTACACAGATCCCCGATCGACCCCAACTGGGCTCCACTACTGATCAACTAGAACGAAACAACACAAAGGACAAGATCTTCATCGAGCTCCTCCTTGAGCTCGGTTGCGTCACCTGCACGGTCTCATCAGCACCTGCAAGCTGGTTTTGGAAGTATCTATGAGTCACGGGGACTCAGCAATCTCACACCCTCGCGATCAAGACTATTTAAGCTTATAGGTAAGGTAAAAGGTATGAGGTGGAGCTGCAGCAAGCGACTAGCATATATGGTGGCTAACATATACGCAAAAGAGAGCGAGAAGAGAAGGCAAAGGCACGGTCGAGAAACTATGATCAAGAAGTGATCCTAGAACAACCTACGTCAAGCATAACTCCAACACCGTGTTCACTTCCCGGACTCCGCCGGAAAGAGACCATCACGGTTATACACGCGGTTGATGTATTTTAATTAAGATCAACTTCAGGTTTTCTACAACCGGACATTAACAAATTCCCATCTGCCCATAATCGCGGGCACGGCTTTCGGAAGTTCAAATCCCTGCAGGGGTGTCCCAACTTAGCCCATCACAAGCTCTCACGGTCAACGAAGGATATTCCTTCTCCCAAGACAATCCGATCAGACTCGGCATCCCGGTTACAAGACATCCTCGACAATGGTAAAACAAGTCCAGCAAGACCGCCCGATTCGCCGACATCCTGATGGGAGCTGCACATATCTCGTTCTCAGGGCAACACCGGATGAACACTACGTACAGCTAAAACCAGCCCTCAAGTTTCCCCGAGGTGGCGCCGCAAGTGGCTCTGTTTCGGACCAACACTTAGACAAGCACTGGCCCGGGGGGGTTAAAATAAAGATGACCCTTGGGCTGGCCTAACCCAAGGGAAAAAAGGCTAGGTGACGAATGGTAAAACCAAGGTTGGGCCTTGCTGGAGGAGTTTTATTCAAGGCGAACTGTCAAGGGGTTCCCATTATAACCCAACCGTGTAAGGAACGCAAAATCCGGGAATATAACACTAATATGACGGAAACTAGGGTGGCAAGAGTGGAACAAAACACCAGGCATAAGGCCGAGCCTTCCACCCTTTACCAAGTATATAGATACATTAATTAAATAAGAGATATTGTGATATCCCAACAAAATATCCATGTTCCAAACATGGGACAAGCTCCAATCTTCACCTGCAACTAACAACGCTATAAGAGGGGCTGAGCAAAGCAGTAACATAGCCAAACAACGGTTTGCTAGGACAAGGTGGGTTAGAGGCTTGGCTTAACAAAATGGGAGGCATGATAAGCAAGTGGTAGGTATCGTAGCATAGACATAGCAAAAGAGCGAGCAACTAGCAAGCAAAGATAGAAGTGATTTCGAGGGTACGGTCATCTTGCCTGAGATCCCGCAAGGAAGAAGAACGAGTCCATGAAGAAGACAAACGGATGTAGTCGATTGGGTCCTCACAAACGCGACGTTATCGGAACCAACCCGAAGAAGCAACACCGGAAAGAAGCACACAACATAGTAAACAAACAACACATGAACAAGGCATGATATGCGGGATGCGGTATGTGATGCATGTGCATGATTTGGAAAGGAATGATTGAACCTGGCCTAAACTTGGAAAACCAAGAGTGCCACTGGAAAGAGGAGTTGATTTCGGTTGAAATCGATATAGAGATCACCGGAATCGGATGCACGGTTTGGAAATGACAAGCAAAACAAATATGGCACCGGTCTGCGATAATCAGCACGAGACCATCTAAATGCAACAAGAACAACATGCTATAGCACTCCAACATGACAACAAAATACATGGCAGGGATCCACTCATGATGCTTGACAAAAGATGAACACTGAGCTACGGCTAATTCACTCATTAGCAAGCTCAAACAAGCATGGCAAAAATGCAAAAGATAACAGGTTTCAGACATGTGAAATTAACAGCATGTCAGGAATTTATCATCAGGAAGCAATGTTTAGAGGAATGAAACAACATGCTACAGGAACATATCATGGCAAAGCAAGGTGTGGCATGAAGCTACTCAAAGCATATAACAAAAGTCCCTTAGTGACCATGAGCCACAAGGGATCAGAAAATACAATTGCAAGCATGTGAACATAGCAAAAACATAAACAGATTCAGACTTGGTGAAAAACTGGAGCATGGCAAAACAGATAACGAGTAGGCATGTTTACGAGCTCGATGCAGTCACTACAAAGCATGGCATGATAAACTAAGCATACACCCAGCAAATAGACATGGCATAAAAGCTATACATGGCAAGAACAACAACATAGCATGCACGGATCAACAACAACAAGCTTGGCAAAATTGCTAAACATGTTAACAATCTGCCAGGAACATTTTATAGCAAAATTAGAGCTCGATTGACTCAAGCTAGGGTGCTCCATAATTGCAAACAAAGACATGGATGGATAGAGCACAACAATATCTACAAAACATCCTTACTGATCATCCTCAAAAGATGCACAGATCACTAGGAAACAACATGAACATATGGCATAAAAACAATAACAGGACAAGGACTTAGTGAAATTCTAAGTCCCTGATATCAGCATCATTGAGTAAGATACTTTGCATGCTTGTGCTAGTCACCACAAAGATCACAAAAATACATGGCATACACCCCTGTAAAGATGGCATGGCATACATCAAAACAAATGTAGAGCTCGGGATCATAGCATGCACACATTAATCATGGCAAAAATGACAAAAGGGCATTTGCTGAAACAGATCTGAAACTATCATCACATAGCCCTCTTCCAATAGCATTTCGGGCATCAAGATGAGCTCGAATGAAAATGATGCAATGAGATGAAATGATGTACTCGTCGAGACGAACATTTGGTATGCTACATGCACGAATCTGAGCCACGGTGATGAAGTTATGATGCGATGAAAAATGCAAAAAATAATATGCAAAGCTGGGAACGAAGTCAACCCTAAAATCCGGATCTCAAATCTGAGGCGGTTACTGTAGCGGTGCACCTCCCGAGGTTCGCCGGAACTCGAAGAACTCGCCGAAGCCCGACTTGCTGAGGAAGGAGAGGAAGGCCGGGGCTAGGGTTAGACCGCGAATTTCGGAGGGGATCACATATTTATAGGTAGAGGGAGCTAGGAGTGTCCAAATGAGGTGCGGTTTGTGGCCACGCGATCGTGATCGAACGGCCTAGGTGATGGAAGAGGTTTAGGTGGGTTTTGGGGCACTTTGGTGGGGTGTTGGGCTGCAACACACACGAGGCTTTTTCGGTCCCTCAGTTAACCGTTGGAGTATCGAACGAAGTCCAAATGACACGAAACTTGACAGGCGGTCTACCGGTAGTAAAACAAGGCCGCATGACAAGTCTCGGTCCAATCCGGAAACGTTTAACACCCGCACACGAAAAGAGGTAGAAAGGGCCACCGGAGGACGTAGGAGCGCCGGAATGCAAAACGGACAACGGGGAAAATGCTCAGATGCATGAGACGAACATGTATACAAATGCGATGCACATGATGACATGATATGAAATGCATGACACGCAAGCAAATGAGAAGGCAACAATAGCGAATAACTGGAGGGCACCTGGCACATCGGTCTCGGGGCGTTACAACTAACTTGGTGATGGTGACTAGAGAATTCTGTCAATCACTATTTTATCTGGAAGATTAATTCCCACTTGATTCAAGCAATTGTAGTACCCAGACAATCTGAGAACATGCTCACTGCTTGAGCTCTTCTCCTCCATCTTTTAGCTATAGAACTTGTTGTAGACTTCATATCTCTCAACTCGGGTATTTGCTTGAAATATTAACTTCAACTCCTGGAACATCTCATATGGTCCATGACGTTCAAAACATCTTTGAAGTCCCGATTCTAAGCCGTTTAAGCATGATGCACTAAACTATCAAGTAGTCATCATATCGAGCTAGCCAAACGTTCATAACATTTGCATCTGCTCCTGCAATAGGTTTGTCACCTAGCGATGCATCAAGGACATAATTCTTCTGTGCAGCAATGAGGATAAACCTCAGATCACGGATCCAATCCGCATCATTGCTACTAACATCTTTCAACTTAGTTTTCTCTAGGAACATATCAAAAATAAAACAGGGGAGCTAAACGCGAGCTATTGATCTACAACATAGATATGCTAATACTACCAGGACTAAGTTCATGATAAATTTAAGTTCAATTAATCATATTTCTTAAGAACTCCCACTTAGATAGACATCCCTCTAATCCTATAAGTGATCACGTGATCCATATCAATTAAACCATGTCCGATCATCATGTGAGATGGAGTAGTTTCAATGGTGAACATCGCTATGTTGATCATATCTACTATATGATTCACGCTCGACCTTTCGGTCTCAGCGTTCCGAGGCCATATCTGTTATATGTTGGAAATATGCCCTAGAGGCAATAATAAAATGGTTATTATTATATTTCCTTGTTCATGATAATCGTTTATTATCCATGCTAGAATTGCATTGATAGGAAACTCGGATACATGTGTGGATACATAGACAACACCATGTCCCTAGTAAGCCTCTAGTTGACTAGCTCGTTGATCAATAGATGGTTACGGTTTCCTGACCATGGACATTGGATGTCGTTGATGACAGGATCACATCATTAGGAGAATGATGTGATGGACAAGACCCAATCCTAAGCCTAGCACAAGATCGTGTAGTTCGTATGCTAAAGCTTTTCTAATGTCAAGTATCATTTCCTTAGACCATGAGATTGTGCAACTCCTAGATACCGTAGGAGTGCTTTGGGTGCACCAAACGTCACAACGTAACTGGGTGGCTATAAAGGTGCACTGCGGGTATCTCCGAAAGTGTCTGTTGGGTTGGCACGAATCGAGACTGGGATTTGTCACTCCGTGTAACAGAGAGGTATCTCTGGGCCCACTCGGTAGGACATCATCATAATGTGCACAATGTGACCAAGGAGTTGATCACGGGATGATGTGTTACGGAACGAGTAAAGAGACTAGCCGGTAACAAGATTGAACGAGGTATCGGGATACCGACGATCGAATCTCGGGCAAGTATCGTACCGATAGACAAAGGGAATTGTATACGGGATTGACTGAATCCTTGACATCGTGGTTCATCCGATGAGATCATCGTGGAACATGTGGGAGCCAACATGGGTATCCAGATCCCGCTGTTGGTTATTGGCCGGAGAGTTGTCTCGGTCATGTCTACATGGTTCTCGAACCCGTAGGGTCTACACACTTAAGGTTCGATGACGCTAGGGTTATAGGGAAAGTATGTACGTGGTTACCGAATGTTGTTCGGAGTCCCCGATGAGATCCCGGGCGTCACGAGGAGTTCCGGAATGGTCCAGAGGTAAAGATTTATATATGGGAAGTCCCGTTTTGTGTTGGGGAACGTAGTAATTTAAAAAAAATTCCTACACACACGCAAGATCATGGTGATGCATAGCAACGAGAGGGGAAAGTGTTGTCCACGTACCCTCGTAGACCGAAAGCGGAAGCGTTAGCACAACGCGGTTGATGTAGTTGTACGTCTTCACGATCCGACCGATCCAAGTACCGAACGCACGGCACCTCCGAGTCCAGCACACGTTCAGCTCAATGACGTCCCGCGAACTCCGATCCAGCAGAGCTCCACGGGAGAGTTCCATCAGCACGACGGCGTGGTGACGGTGATGATGTTGCTACCGACGTAGGGCTTCGCCTAAGCACCGCTACGATATGACCGAGGTGGAATATGGTGGAGGGGGGCACCGCACATGGCTGGGAGAGATCAACTGATCAACTTATGTGTCTAGAGGTGCCCCCTACCCCTGTATATAAAGGAGCAAGGGGGGAGGCAGCCGGCCCTCTATGGGCGCGCCAGGAGGAGGAGTCCTCCTAGTAGGAGTAGGACTCCCCTTTCCTACTCCTACTAGGAGGAGGAAAGGAAGGAGGAGAAGGAAAAGGAAGGAGAAGGAGGAAAAAGAGGAAAGGGGGGCCAGCCCCCTAGTCCAATTCGGTTTGGGCTAGGGGGGCCCCGCGCCCTGCCTCTTCTCTTCCACCACTTGGTCCATGATGCCCATTACTTCTTCCTCGTATTCCCGTAACTCCCCGGTACCCTGAAAATACCCGAATCACTCGGAACCTTTCCGATGTCCGAATATAGTCATCCAATATATCGATCTTTACGTCTCGACCATTTCGAGACTCCTCGTCATGTCCCCGAACTCATCCGGGACTCCGAACTACCTTCGGTACATCAAATCACATAAACTCATAATACAATCGTCACCGAAACTTTAAGCATGCGGACCCTACGGGTTCGAGAACTATGTAGACATGACCGAGACATGTCTCCGGTCAATAACCAATAGAGGAACCTGGATGCTCATATTGGCTCCCACATATTCTACGAAGATCTTTATCGGTCAGACCGCATAACAACATACGTTGTTCCCTTTGTCATCGGTATGTTACTTGCCCGAGATTCGATCGTTGGTATCTCAATACCTACTTCAATCTCGTTACCGGCAAGTCTCTTTACTCGTTCTGTAATACATCATCCCGCAACTAACTTATTAGTTGCAATGCTTGCAAGGCTTAAGTGATGTGCATTACCGAGAGGGCCTAGAGATACCTCTCCGACAATCGGAGTGACAAATCCTAATCTCGAAATATGCCAACCCAACAAGTACCTTCGGAGACACCTGTAGAGCACCTTTATAATCACCCAGTTACGTTGTGACGTTTGGTAGCACACAAAGTGTTCTTCCGGTAAATGGGAGTTGCATAATCTCATAGTCATAGGAACATGTATAAGTTATGAAGAAAGCAATAGCAACAAACTGAACGATCAAGTGCTAAGCTAATGGAATGGGTCAAGTCAATCACATCATTCTCCTAATGATGTGATTCCGTTAATCAAATGACAACTCATGTCTATGGCTAGGAAACATAACCATCTTTGATTAACGAGCTAGTCAAGTAGAGGCATACTAGTGACACTCTGTTTGTCTATGTATTCACACATGTATTATGTTTCCGGTTAATACAATTCTAGCATGAATAATAAACATTTATCATGATATAAGGAAATAAATAATAACTTTATTATTGCCTCTAGGCATATTTCCTTCAGTCTCCCACTTGCACTAGAGTCAATAATCTAGATTACATAGTAATGATTCTAACACCCATGGAGCTTTGGTGCTGATCATGTTTTGCTCGTGGAAGAGGCTTAGTCAACGGGTCTGCAACATTCAGATCCGTATGTATCTTGCAAATTTCTATGTCTCCCGCCTGGACTAAATCCCAGATGGAACTGAAGCGTCTCTTGATGTGCTTGGTTCTCTTGTGAAATCTGGATTCCTTCGCCAAGGCAATTGCACCAGTATTGTCACAAAAGATTTTCGTTGGACCCGATGCACTAGGTATGACACCTAGATCGGATATGAACTCTTTCATCCATACTCCTTCATTTGCTGCTTCCGAAGCAGCTATGTACTCCGCTTCACATGTAGATCCCGCCATGACGCTTTGTTTAGAACTGCACCAACTGACAGCTCCACCCTACAATATAAACACGTATCTGGTTTGCGATTTAGAATCGTCCGGATCAGTGTCAAAGCTTGCATCAACGTAACCATTTATGATGAGCTCTTTGTCACCTCCTTATATGAGAAATATATCCTTAGTCCTTTTCAGGTACTTCAGGATGTTCTTGACCGCTGTCCAGTGATCCACTCCAGGATTACTTTGGTACCTCCCTGCTAGACTTATAGCAAGGCACACATCAGGTCTGGTACATAGCATTGCATACATGATAGAGCCTATGGCTGAAGCATAGGGAACATCTTTCATTTTCTCTCTATCTTCTGCAGTGGTCGGGCATTGAGTCTTACTCAACTTCACACCTTGTAACACAGGCAAGAACCCTTTCTTTGCCTGATCCATTTTGAACTTCTTCAAAACTTTGTCAAGGTATGTGCTTTGTGAAAGTCCAATTAAGCGTATTGATCTATCTCTATAGATCTTAATGCCCAATATGTAAGCAGCTTCACCGAGGTCTTTCATTGAAAAACTCTTATTTAAATATCCCTTTATGCTATCCAGAAATTCTATATCATTTGCAATCAATAATATGTCATCCACATATAATATCAGAAATGCTACAGAGCTCCCACTCACTTTCTTGTAAATACAGGCTTCTCCAAAAGTCTGTACAAAACCAAATGCTTTGATCACACTATCAAAGCGTTTATTCCAACTCCGAGAGGCTTGCACCAGTCCATAAATGGATCTCTAGAGCTTGCACACTTTGTTGGCTTCCTTTGGATCGATAAAACCTTCTGGCTGCATCATATACAACTCTTCTTCCAGAAATCCATTCAGGAATGCAGTTTTAACATCCATTTGCCAAATTTCATAATCATAAAATGCGACAATTGCTAACATGATTCGGATAGACTTAAGCATCGCTACGGGTGAGAAGGTCTCATCGTAGTCAATCCCTTGAACTTGTCGAAAACCTTTTGCAACAAGTCGAGCTTTGTAGACAATAACATTACCGTCAGCGTCAGTCTTCTTCTTGAAAATCCATTTATTCTCAATTGCTTGCTGATCAACGGGCAAGTCAACCAAAGTCCACACTTTGTTCTCATACATGGATCCCATCTCAGATTTCATGGCTTCTAGCCATTTTGTGGAATTTGGGCTCACCATCGCTTCTTCATAGTTCGTAGGTTCATCATGATCTAGTAGCATGACTTCCAGAACAGGATTACCGTACCACTCTGGTGCGGATCTTATTCTGGTTGATCTACGAGGTTCGGTAGTAACTTGATCTGAAGTTTCATGATCATTATCATTAGCTTCCTCACTAATTGGTATAGGTGTCACAGAAACCGGTTTCAGTGATGTACTACTTTCCAATAAGGGAGCAGGTATAGTTACCTCATCAAGTTCTACTTTCCTCCCACTCGCTTCTTTCGAGAGAAACTCCTTCTCTAGAAAGGATCCATTCTTAGCAATGAAAGTCTTGCCTTCGGATCTGTGATAGAAGGTGTACCCAACAGTTTCCTTTGGGTATCCTATGAAGACACATTTCTCCGATTTGGGTTCAAGCTTATCAGGTTGAAGCTTTTTCACATAAGCATCGCAGCCCCAAACTTTTAGAAACGACAACTTTGGTTTCTTGCCAAACCACAGTTCATAAGGAGTCGTCTCAACGGATTCCGATGGTGCCCTATTTAACGTGAATGCAGCCGTGTCTAAAGCATAACCCCAAAACGATAGTGGTAAATCTGTAAGAGACATCATAGATCGCACCATATCTAGTAAAGTACGATTACGACGTTCGGACACACCATTACACTGTGGTGTTCCGGGTGGCGTGAGTTGCGAAACTATTCCGCATTGTTTCAAATATAGACCAAACTTGTAACTCAAATATTCTCCTCCACGATCAGATCGTAGAAACTTTATTTTCTTGTTACGATGATTTTCAACTTCACTCTGAAATTCTTTGAACTTTTCAAATGTTTCAGACTTATGTTTCATTAAGTAGATATACCCATATCTGCTTAAATCATCTGTGAAGGTGAGAAAATAACAATATCCGCCACGAGCCTCAATATTCATCAGACCACATACATCTGTATGTATGATTTCCAACAAATCCGTTGCTCTCTCCATAGTACCGGAGAACGGTGTTTTGGTCATCTTGCCCATGAGGCACGGTTCGCAAGTACCAAGTGATTCATAATCAAGTGATTCCAAAAGTCCATCAGTATGGAGTTTCTTCATGCGCTTTACACCGATATGACCTAAACGGCAGTGCCACAAATAAGTTGCACTATCATTATCAACTCTGCATCTTTTGGTTTCAACATTATGAATATGTGTATCACTACTATCGAGATTCATCAAAAATAGACCACTCTTCAAGGGTGCATGACCATAAAAGATATTACTCATATAAATAGAACAACCATTATTCTCTGATTTAAATGAATAACCGTCTCGCATCAAACAAGATCCAGATATAATGTTCATGCTCAACGCTGGCACCAAATAACAATTATGTAGGTCTAAAACTAATCCCGAAGGTAGATGTAGAGGTAGTGTGTCGACCGCGATCACATCGACTTTGGAACCATTTCCCACGTGCATCGTCACCTTGTCCTTTGCCAGTGTTCGCTTAATCCATAGTCCCTGTTTCAAGTTGCAAATGTTAGCAACAAAACCAGTATCAAATACCCAGGTGCTACTGCGAGCTTTAGTAAGGTACACATCAATAACATGTATATCACATATACCTTTGTTCACCTTGCCATCCTTCTTATTCTCCAAATACTTGGGGCAGTTCCGCTTCCAGTGTCCAGTCTGCTTGCAGTAGAAGCACTTAGTTTCAGGCTTAGGTCCAGATTTATTTTCTTCTCCTGAGCAGTAACTTGCTTACTGTTCTTCTTGAAGTTCCCCTTCTTCTTCCCATTGCCCTTTTTCTTGAAACTGGCGGTCTTGTTGACCATCAACACTTGATGCTCCTTCTTGATTTCTACCTCCGCAGCCTTTAGCATTGCGAAGAGCTCGGGAATTGTCTTATCCATCCCTTGCATGTTATAGTTCATCACGAAGCTCTTGTAGCTTGGTGGCAGTGATTGAAGAACTCTATCAATGACACTATCAACAGGAAGATTAACTCCCAGTTGAGTCAAGTGATTATGATACCCAGACATTTTGAGTATATGTTCACTGACAGAACTATTCTCCTCCATCTTGCAGCTATAGAATTTATTGGAGACTTCATATCTCTCAATCCGGGCATTTGCTTGAAATATTAACTTCAACTCCTGGAACATCTCATATGCTCCATGACGTTCAAAACATCGTTGAAGTCCTGATTCTAAGCCGTAAAGCATGGCACACTGAACTATCGAGTAGTCATCAGCTTTGCTCTGCCAGACGTTCATAACATCTGGTGTTGCTCCAGCAGCAGGCCTAGCACCTAGTGGTGCTTCCAGGACGTAATTCTTCTGTGCAGCAATGAGGATAATCCTCAAGTTACAGACCTAGTCCGTGTAATTGCTACCATCATCTTTCAACTTTGCTTTCTCAAGGAACGCATTAAAATTCAACAGAACAACAGCACATGCCATCTATCTACAATCAAACATAGACAAGCAAGATATTATCAGTTACTAAGTTCATGATAAATTTTAAGTTCAATTAATCATATTACTTAAGAACTCCCACTTAGAAAGACATCCCTCTAATCTTCTAAGTGATCACGTGATCCAAATCAACTAAACCATAACCGATCATCACGTGAACTGGAGTAGCTTTCAATGGTGAACATCAATATGTTGATCATATCTACTATATGATTCACGCTCGACCTTTTGGTCTCAGTGTTCCGAGGCCATATCTGCATATGCTAGGCTCGTCAAGTTTAACCTGAGTATTCTGCGTGTGCAAAACTGGCTTGCACCCATTGTAGATGGACGTAGAGCTTATCACACCCGATCATCACGTGGTGTTTGGGCACGACGAACTTTCGCAACGGTGCATACCCAGGGAGAACACTTTTATCTTGAAATTTAGTGAGAGGTCATCTTATAATGCTACTCTCAATCAAAGCAAGATAAGATGCATAAAAGATAAACATCACATGCAATTAATATAAGTGATATGATATGGCCATCATCATCTTGTGCTTGTGATCTCCATCTCCGAAGCACCGTCATGATCACCATCGTCACCGGCGCGACACCTTGATCACCATCGTAGCATCATTGTCGTCTCGCCAATCTTATGCTTCCACGACTATCGCTACCGCTTAGTGATAAAGTAAAGCATTACAGCGCAATTGCATTGCATACAATAAAGCGACAACCATATGGCTCCTGCCAGTTGTCGATAACTCGGTTACAAAACATGATCATCTCATACAATAAAATTTAGCATCATGTCTTGACCATATCACATCACAACATGCCCTGCAAAAACAAGTTAGACGTCCTCTACTTTGTTGTTGCAAGTTTTACGTGGCTGCTACGGGCTTAGCAAGAACCGTTCTTACATACGCATCAAAACCACAATGATAGTTTGTCAAGTTGGTGCTGTTTTAACCTTCACAAGGACCGGGCGTAGCCACACTTGGTCCAACTAAAGTTGGAGAAACTGACACCCGCCAGCCACCTGTGTGCAAAGCACGTCGGTAGAACCAGTCTCTCGTAAGCGTACGCGTAATGTCGGTCCAGGCCGCTTCATCCAACAATACCGCCGAACCAAAGTATGACATGCTGGTAAGCAGTATGACTTATATCGCCCACAACTCACTTGTGTTCTACTCGTGCACAACATCAACGCATAAAACCTAGGCTCGGATGCCACCGTTGGGGAACGTAGTAATTTCAAAAAATTTCCTACGCACACGCAAGATCGTGGTGATGCATAGCAACGAGAGGGGAGAGTGTTGTCCACGTACCCTCGTAGACCGAAAGCGGAAGTGTTAGCACAACGCGGTTGATGTAGTCATACGTCTTCGCGATCCGACCGGTCCAAGTACCGAACACACGGCACCTCTGAGTTCAGCACACGTTCAGCTCGATGATGTCCCGCGAACTCCGATCCAGCAGAGCTCCACGGGAGAGTTCCGTCAGCACGACGGCGTGGTGATGGTGATGATGTTGCTACCGATGCAGGGCTTCGCCTAAGCACCACTACGATATGACCGAGGTGGAATATGGTGGAGGGGGGCACCGCACATGGCTGGGAGAGATCAACTGATCAACTTCTGTGTCTAGAGGTGCCCCCATGCCCCTGTATATAAAGGAGCAAGGGGGGAGGCCGGCCGGCCCTCTATGGGCGCGCTAGGAGGAGGAGTCCTCCTCCTAGTAGGAGTAGGACTCCCCTTTCCTACTCCTACTAGGAGGAGGAAAGGAAGGAGGAGAAGGAGAAGGATGGAGAAGGAGGAAAAAGAGGAAAGGGGGGCCGGCCCCCTAGTCCAATTCGGTTTGGGCTAGGGGGGCCGCGCGCCCTGCCTCTTCTCTTCCACCACTTGGCCCATGATGCCCATTACTTCTTCCTCGTATTCCCATAACTCCCCGGTACCCTGAAAATACCTGGATCACTCGGAACCTTTCTGATGTCTGAATATAGTCGTCCAATATATCGATCTTTACGTCTCGACCATTTCGAGACTCCTCGTCATGTCCCCGATCTATCCGGGACTCCGAACTACCTTCGGTACATCAAATCACATAAATTCATAATACAATCGTCACCGAAACTTTAAGCGTGCGGACCCTACGGGTTCAAGAACTATGTAGACATGACCGAGACATGTCTCCGGTCAATAACCAATAGCTGAACCTGGATGCTCATATTGGCTCCCACATATTCTACGAAGATCTTTATCGTTCAGACCGCATAACAACATACATTGTTCCCTTTGTCATCGGTATGTTACTTGCCCGAGATTCAATCGTTGGTATCTCAATACCTAGTTCAATCTCGTTACCGGCAAGTCTCTTTACTCGTTCCGTAATACATCATCCCACAACTAACTTATTAGTTGCAATGCTTGCAAGGCTTAAGTGATGTGCATTACCGAGAGGGCCCAGAGATACCTCTCAGACAATCGGAGTGACAAATCCTAATCTGGAAATACGCCAACCCAACAAGTACCTTCAGAGACACCTGTAGAGCACCTTTATAATCACCCAGTTACATTGTGACATTTGGTAGCACATAAAGTGTTCCTCCGGTAAACGGGAGTTGCATAATCTCATAGTCATAGGAACATGTATAAGTTATGAAGAAAGCAATAGCAACAAACTAAACGATCAAGTGCTAAGCTAATGGAATGGGTCAAGTCAATCACATCATTCTCCTAATGATGTGATCCCGTTAATCAAATGACAACTCAGGTCTATGGCTAGGAAACATAACCATCTTCGATTAACGAGCTAGTCAAGTAGAGGCATACTAGTGACACTCTGTTTGTCTATGTATTCACACATGTATTATGTTTCCGATTAATACAATTCTAGCATGAATAATAAACATTTATCATGATATAAGGAAATAAATAATAACTTTATTATTGCCTCTAGGGCATATTTCCTTCATTTTGGTCACCGGAAAAGTTTCAGGTGCTATCGGTAACGTACCGGGACCACCAGGAGGGTCCCGGGGGTCCACCAGGTGGGGCCACCAGCCCTAGAAGGCTGCGTGGGCCATGTGTGGGAGGGGACCAGCCCCAGGTGGGCTGGTGCGCTCCCCACCAAGGCCCAAGGCGTGTGGAGAGTGGGAAGGGGGCAAACCCTAGGTCCAGATGGGCCTTAAGGCCCACCCTAGGGCGCCCCCCTCTCTTCCCCCCCTTGGCCGCACCCTAGATGGGTTTTGGGGCTACCGCCACCCCTAGGGATGGAACCCTAGATGGGGGCGCAGCCCCTCCCCTCCCCCTATATATACTTGAGGTATTGGGGCTGCCCAACACATGATTTGATCTCTCTCTTGGCCCAGCCCTACCTCTCTCCCTCCTCGTCTCTCGTAGTGCTTGGCGAAGCCCTGCTGGAGTCACGCGTCCTCCACCACCACCACGTCGTCGTGCTGCTGCTGGACGGAGTCTTCCCCAACCTCTCCCTCTCTCCTTGCTGGATCAAGGCGTGGGAGACGTCACCGGGCTGTACGTGTGTTGAACACGGAGGCGCCGTTGTTCGGCGCTTAGATCGGAATCGACAGTGATCTGAATCGCTGCGTGTACGACTCCACTAACCGCGTTCTTGCAACGCTTCCGCTTAGCTATCTACAAGGGTATGTAGATGCACTCCCCTTCCCCTCGTTGCTAGATTACTCCATAGATTGATCTTGGTGATGCGTAGAAAATTTTAAATTTTTGCTACGTTCCCCAACAGTGGCATCATGAGCTAGGTCTATGCGTAGATTCTATGCACGAGTAGAACACAAAGTAGTTGTGGGTGATGATTTGTTCAATTTTATTGTCGTTACTAGTCTTATCTTGATTCAGCGGCATTGTGGGATGAAGCGGCCTGGACCGACCTTACACGTACACGTACGCTTACATGAGACTGGTTCCACCGACTGACATGCACTTGATGCATAAGGTGGCTGGCGGGTGTCTGTCTCTCCCACTTTAGTCGGATCGGATTCGATGAAAAGGGTCCTTATGAAGGGTAAATAGCAATTGGCATATTACCGTTGTGGTTTTGCGTAGGTAAGAAACGTTCTTGCTAGAAACCCGTAGCAGCCACGTAAAACATGCAACAACAATAAGAGGACGTCTAACTTGTTTTTGCAGGGTATGCTATGTGATGTGATATGGCCAAAAGGATGTGATGAATGATATATGTGATGTATGAGATTGATCATGTTCTTGTAATAGGAATCACGACTTGCATGTCGATGAGTATGACAACCAGCAGGAGCCATAGGAGTTCTCTTAATTTATTTATGACCTGCGTGTCAATGAAAATGCCATGTAATTACTTTACTTTATTGCTAACCGTTAGCCATAGTAGTATAAGTAATAGTTGGCGAGGCAACTTCATGAAGACACGATGATGGAGATCATGATGATGGAGATCATGGTGTCATACCGGTGACGAAGGTGATCATGCCGCGCCTCGAAGATGGAGATCAAAAGGTGCAAGATGATATTGGCCATATCATGTCACTTTATGATTTGCATGTGATGTTTGTCATGTTTACATCTTATTTGCTTAGAACGACGGTAGCATAAATAAGATGATCCCTCATTAAAATTTCAAGAAAGTGTTCCCCCTAACTGTGCATCATTGCGAAGGTTTGTTGTTTCAAAGCACCACGTGATGATCGGGTGTGATAGATTCTAACGTTCGCATACAGCGGGTGTAAGCCAGATTTACACATGCGAAACACTTGACTTGACGAGCCTAGCATGTACAGACATGGCCTCGGAACACAAGAGACCGAAAGGTCGAACATGAGTCGTATAGTGGATACGATCAACATGAAGATGTTCACCGATGATGACTAGTCCGTCTCACGTGATGATCGGACACGGCCTAGTTGACTCGGATCATGTATCACTTAGATGACTAGAGGGATGTCTATCTAAGTGGGAGTTCATTGAATAATTTGATTAGATGAACTTAATTATCATGAACATAGTCAAAAGATCTTTGCAAATTATGTCATAGCTCACACTTTGGTTCTATTGTTTTAGATATGTTACTAGAGAAAATTTAGTTGAGAGTTGACAGTAGCAATTATGCGGACTGGGTCCGTGAACTGAGGATTGTCCTCATTGCTGCACAGAAGGGCTATGTCCTTAATGCACCGCTCAGTGTGTTGAACCTCGAGCATCGTATGTAGATGTTGGGAAACATTTGACATACACGTTTTGATGACTACGTGATAGTTCAGTACGTAATACTAACGGTTTAGAATTGTGGCACCAAAGACATTTTTGAAACGTCGCAGAACATATGAGATGTTCCAAAGACTGAAATTGGAATTTCAAACTAGTGCCCACATCAAGAGGTATGAGACCTCTGACAAGTTTCTTAAGCCTCCAAACTAAGGGAGAAAAGCTCAATCATTGAGCATGTGCTCAGATTGTCTAAGTACTACAATCGCTTGAATCGAGTGGGAGTTAATCTTCGAGATGAGATAGTGATAGTTCTCCATAGTCACTACCACCAAGCTATTAGAGCTTAGTGATGAACTATAACATATCGGGGACAGACATGATGATCCTTGAGCAATTCGTGATGTTTGACACCGTGAAAGTAGAAATCAAGTAGGAGCATCAATTGTTGATGGTTAGTAAAACCACTAGTTTCAAGAAGGGCAAGGGAAAGAAGGGATACTTCATGAGACGGCAAATCAGTTGCTGCTCTAGTGAAGAAACCCAAGGTTGAACCAAACCCGAGACTAAGTGCTTCTATAATGAGGGGAACGGTCACTGAAGCAGAACTACCCTAGATACTTGGTAGATGAGAAGGCTGGCAAGGTCGATAGAAGTATTTTGGATATACGTTATATTAATGTGTACTTTACTAGTACTCCTTGTAGCACCAGGGTATTAAAATACCGGTTTAGTTGCTAAGTGTTAGTAACTCGAAATAAAAGGCTATGGAGACTAGCTAAAGGTGAGATGACGATATGTTGGAAGTGTTTCCAAGGTTGATGTGATCAAACATCGCACGCTCCCTCTACCATCGGGATTGGTGTTAAACCGAAATAATTGTTATTTGGTGTTTGCGTGGAGCATAGACATGATTGGATTATGTTTATCGCCACATGGTTATTCATTTAAGGAGAATAATGGTTACTCTGTTTATTTGAATAATAACTTCAATGGTCTTGCACCTAAAATGAATGGTTTATTGAATCTCGATCGTAGTGATACACATGTTCATGCCAAAATATATAAGATAGTAATGGTAGTACCACGTACTTGTGGCACTGCCATTTGAGTCATGCTGGTGTAAAACGCAAGAAGAAGCTCCATGTTGATGGATCTTTGGACTTACTCGTTTTTGAAAAGATTGAGACATGCGAACCATGTCTATTGGTAGATATGCATGAAGAAACTCCATACAGATGGATCGTTTGGACTCACTTGATTTTGAATCACTTGAGACATGCAAATCATACCACATGGGCAAGATGACTGAAAGATCTCGTTTTCAGAAAGATGGAACAAGAAAGCAACTTGTTGGAAGTAATACATTTTGATGTGTGTAGTCCAATGAGTGCTGAGGCACGCAGTGGAAATCGTTATGTTCTTACTTCACAGATGATTTGAGTAGATGCTGAGTATATTTACTTGATGAAACACAAGTCTGAATTATTGAAAGGTTCAAGTAATTTCAGAGTGAAGTTGAAGATCGTCGTGACAAGATGATAAAATGTCTATGGTATGATCATATAGATGAGTATCTGAGTTACGAGTTTGGCACACAATTAAGACATTGTGGAAATTGTTTCACAACTAATACCACCTGGACCACCATAGTGTGATGGTGTGTCCGAACATCACAACTGCACCCTATTGGATATGGTGCATACCATGATGTCTCTTATCGAATTACCACTATCATTTATGGGTTAGGCATTAGAGACAACCGCACTCACTTTAAATAGGGCACCACACAATTTCGTTGAGATGACACCGTATGAACTATGGTTTAGAGAAACCTAAGCTGTCATTTCTTAAAAGTTTGGGGCTGCGATGCTTATGTGAAAAGGTTTCAGGCTGATAAGCTCGAACCCAAAGCGGATAAATGCATCTTCATAGAATACCCAAAAATAGTTGGGTGTACCTCCTATTTCAGATCCGGAAGCAAAAGTGATTGTTTCTAGAAACGGGTCCTTTCTCGAGGAAAAGTTTCTCTCGAAAGAATTGAGTGGGAGGATGGTGGAGACTTGATGAGGTTACTGAACCGTCACTTCAACTAGTGTGTAGCAGGGCACATGAAGTTGTTCCTGTGGCACCTACACCAATTGAAGTGGAAGCTTATGATAGTGATCATGAAACTTCGAATCAAGTCACTACCAAACCTCATAGGTCGACAAGGATGTGTACTACTTCAGAGTGGTACGTAATCCTGTCTTGGAAGTCATGTTGCTAGACAACAATGAACCTACGAGCTATGGAGAAGCGATGGTGGGCCCGGATTCTGACGAATGGCTTGAGGCCATAAAATCCGAGAGAGGATCCATGTATAAAACAAAGTATAGACTTTGAAAGAACTACTTGATGGTCGTAAGGCTGTTGGGTGCAGATGGATTTTAAAAGGAAGACAGACAATGATGGTAAGTGTCACCATTAAGAAAGCTCGACTTGTCATTAAGATGTTTCCCGACAAGTTCAAGGAGTTGACTATGATGAGACTTTCTCACTCATAGTGATGCTAAGAGTCTGTTGGAATTATGTTGGCAGTCACTGCATTATTTATGAAATCTTGCAGATAGGATGTCAAAACATTGTTTCCTCGACGCTTTTCTTGAGGAAAGGTTGTATGTGATACAACCAGAAGGTTTTGTCAATCCTGAAAGATTCTAACAAGTATGCAAAGCTCCATCAATCCTTCTAAGGGCTGGAGTAAGCATCTCGGAATTGGAATGTACGCTTTGATGAGATGATCAAAGATTTTGGGTTTATACAAAGTTTATGAGAAATTTGTATTTCCAAAGGAGTGAGTGGGAGCACTATAGAACTTTTGATGAGTATATGTTGTTAACATATTGTTGA
The DNA here is from genome assembly GCF_002162155.2 of Triticum dicoccoides. NCBI lineage: Eukaryota > Viridiplantae > Streptophyta > Magnoliopsida > Poales > Poaceae > Triticum > Triticum dicoccoides. The sequence continues at coordinate 88,630,577 of NC_041390.1, forward strand.
TCAAAAATGATGTAGAATTTTTGGAAAGCATGCAGGGTTATTTGAAAAGTGTTTTTCGATGGAAAACCTGGATTAAGCTACTTGAACATTGAGCATCAAGATCTATAAGGATAGATCAAAAATGCTTAATAGTACTTTCAAATGAATACATATCGTGACAAGATTTTGAAGGAGTTCAAAATAGATCAGCAAAGAAGGAGTTCTTGGTTGTGTTACAAGGTATGAGTATTGAGTAAGACTCAAGACCTGACCACGGCAGAAGAGGGAGAAAGGACGAAGGTCGTCCCCTATGCTTTAGACGTAGGCTCTATAGTATGCTATGCTCTATACCGCACGTGAAGTGTGCCTTGCCATGAGTCAGTCAAGGGGTACAAGAGTGATCCAGGAATGGATCACAGGACAACGGTCAAGGTTATCCTTAGGATCTAGTGGACTAAGGAATTTTCTCGATTATGGAGGTGGTAAAAGAGTTTGTCGTAAAGGGTTACGTCGATGCAAACTTTGACACTAATCCGGATGACTCTGAGTAGTAAATCGGATTCGTATAGTAGAACAGTTATTTGGAATAGCTCCAAGTAGCGGGTGGTAGCTGCATCTACAAGATGACATAGAGATTTGTAAAGCACACATGGATCTGAAAGGTTCAAACTCATTGACTAATAAACCTCTCTCACAAGCAAGATATGAACAAACCCCATGGGTGTTGGATTCATTGCAATCACATAGTGATGTGAACTAGATTATTGACTCTAGTGCAAGTGGGAGACTGTTGGAAATATGCCCTAGAGGCAATAATAAAATGGTTATTATTATATTTCCTTGTTCATGATAATCGTTTATTATCCATGCTAGAATTGTATTGATAGGAAACTCAGATACATGTGTGGATACATAGACAACACCATGTCCCTAGTAAGCCTCTAGTTGACTAGCTCGTTGATCAATAGATGGTTACGATTTCCTGACCATGGACATTGGATGTCGTTGATGACGGGATCACATCACTAGGAGAATGATGTGATGGACAAGACCCAATCCTAAGCCTAGCACAAGATCGTGTAGTTCGTATGCTAAAGCTTTTCTAATGTCAAGTATCATTTCCTTAGACCATGAGATTGTGCAACTCCCGGATACCGTAGGAATGCTTTGGGTGCACCAAACGTCACAACATAACTAGGTGGCTATAAAGGTGCACTGCGGGTATCTCCGAAAGTGTCTGTTGGGTTGGCACGAATCGAGACTGGGATTTGTCACTCCGTGTAACGGAGAGGTATCTCTGGGCCCACTCGGTAGGACATCATCATAATGTGCACAATGTGACCAAGGAGTTGATCACGGGATGATGTGTTATGGAACGAGTAAAGAGACTTTCCGGTAACGAGATTGAACGAGGTATCGGGATACCGACGATCGAATCTCGGGCAAGTATCATACCGATAAACAAAGGGAATTGTATACGGGATTGACTGAATCCTTGACATCGTGGTTCATCCGATGAGATCATCATGGAACATGTGGGAGCCAACATGGGTATCCAGATCCCGCTTTTGGTTATTGGCCGGAGAGTTGTCTCGGTCATGTCTACATGGTTCCAGAACCCGTAGGGTCTACACACTTAAGGTTCGATGACGCTAGGGTTATAGGGAAAGTATGTACGTGGTTACGAATGTTGTCGGAGTCCTGGATGAGAACCCGGACGTCACGAGGAGTTCCGGAATGGTCCGGAGGTAAAGATTTATATATGGGAAGTCCCGTTTTGGTCACCGGAAAAGTTTCGGGTGCTATCGGTAACATACCGGGACCACGGGGAGGGTCCCGGGGGTCCACCAGGTGGGGCCACCAGCCCCAAAAGGCTGCGTGGGCCAAGTGTGGGAGGGGACCAGCCCCTGGTGGGCTGGTGCGCCCCCCACCAAGGCCCAAGGCGCGTGGAGAGTGGGAAGGGGGCAAACCCTAGGTCCAGATGGGCCTTAAGGCCCACCCTAGGGCACCCCCCTCTCTTCCCCCCCTTGGCCGCACCCTAGATGGGTTTTGGGGCTGCCGCCACCCCTAGGGATGGAACCCTAGATGGGGGCACAGCCCCTCCCCTCCCCCTATATATACTTGAGGTATTGGGGCTGCCCAACACATGATTTAATCTCTCTCTCTTGGCGCAGCCCTACCTCTCTTCCTCCTCGTCTCTCGTAGTGTTTGGCGAAGCCCTGCTGGAGTCCCGCGCTCCTCCACCACCACCACGCTGTCGTGCTGCTGCTGGACGGAGTCTTCCCCAACCTCTCCCTCTCTCCTTGCTGGATCAAGGTGCGGGAGACGTCACCAGGATGTACGTGTGTTAAACGCGGAGGCGCTGTTGTTCGGCGCTTAGATCGGAATCGACCACGATGTGAATCGCTGCATGTATGACTCCACCAACCGCGTTCTTGCAACGCTTCCGCTTAGCGATCTACAAGGGTATGTAGATGCACTCCCCTTCACCTCATTGCTAGATTACTCCATAGATTGATCTTGGTGATGCATAGAAAATTTTAAATTTCTGCTGCGTTCCCCAACATTAGATGCTAGGCTCGTCAAGTTTAACCTGAGTATTCCGCGTGTGCAACTGTTTTGCACCCGTTGTATTTGAACGTAGAGCCTATCACACCCGATCATCACGTGGTGTCTCAGCACGAATAACTTTCGCAACGGTGCATACTCAGGGAGAACACTTGTACCTTGATAATTAGTGAGAGATCATCTTATAAAGCTACTGTCGAACTAAGCAAAATAAGATGTATAAAAGATAAACATCACATGCAATCAAAATATGTGACATGATATGGCCATCATCATCTTGTGCCTTTGATCTCCATCTCCAAAGCATCGTCATGATTTCCATCGTCACCGGCATGACACCATGATCTCCATCATCTTGATCTATATCAATGTGTCGTCACATGGTCGTCTCGCCAACTATTGCTCTTGCAACTATTGCTATCGCATAGCGATAAAGTAAAGCAATTATTTGGCGTTTGCATCTTATGCAATAAAGAGACAACCATAAGGCTTTTGCCAGCTGCCGATAACTTCAACAAAACATGATCATCTTATACAACAACTTATATCTCATCACGTCTTGACCATATCACATCACAATATGCCCTGCAAAAACAAGTTAGACGTCCTCTACTTTGTTGTTGCAAGTTTTACGTGGCTGCTACAGGCTGAGCAAGAACCGTTCTTACCTACGCATCAAAACCACAACGATAGTTTGTCAAGTTAGTGATGTTTTAACCTTCTCAAGGACCGAGCTTAGCCACACTCGGTTCAACTAAAGTTGGAGAAACTGACACCCGCTAGTCACCTGTGTGCATAGCACGGCGGTAAAACCAGTCTCGTGTAAGCATACGCGTAATGTTAGTTTGGGCCGCTTCATCCAACAATACCGCCGAACCAAAGTATGACATGCTGGTAAGCAGTATGACTTATATCGTCCACAACTCACTTGTGTTCTACTCGTGCATATGACATCTACGCATAAAACCTGGCTCTGATACCACTGTTGGGGAACGTAGTAATTTCAAAAAAAATTCTATGCACACGCAAGATCATGGTGATGTATAGCAACGAGAGGAGAGAGTGTTGTCCACGTACCCTCGTAGACCAAAAGCGGAAGTGTTAGCACAACGCGGTTGATGTAGTTGTACGTCTTCACGATCCGACCGATCAAGTACCGAACGCACGACACCTCCGAGTTCTGCACACGTTCAACTCGATGACGTCCCTCGAACTCCGATCCGGCCAAGTGTTGAGGGAGAGTTTCGTCAGCACGACGGTGTGGTGACGATAATGATGTTCTACCGACGCAGGGCTTTGCCTAAGCACCGCTATGATATGATTGAGGTGGATTATGGTGGAGGGGGGCACCGCACATGGCTAAAAGATCAAGAGATCAATTGTTGTGTCTATGGGGTGCCCCCTGGCCACGTATATAAAGGAGTGGAGGAGGGGAGGGGCCGACCCTCTCTATGGCGTGCCCTAGGGGAGTCCTACTCCCACCGGGAGTAGGATTCCCCCTTTCCTAGTAGAACTAGGAGCCCTTCCAAATAGTAGGAGTAGGAGAGAAGGAAAGGGAAAAGAGAAGAGAAGGAAGGAGGGGGCGCAGCCCTTCCCCCTAGTCCAATTTGAACTAAGCCTTGGGGGGCGCGTGGCCTGCCTCTCTCTCTTTCCCCTAAAGCCCAATAAGGCCCATACACTCCCCGGCGAATTCCCGTAACTCCCTGGTACTACGATAAATACCCGACTCACTCGGAACCTTTCCAATGTCTGAATTGAAGGAAATATGCTCTAGAGGCAATAATAAAGTTATTATTTATTTCCTTATTTCATGATAAATGTTTATTATTCATGCTAGAATTGTATTAACCGGAAACATAATACATGTGTGAATACATAGACAAACAAAAGTGTCACTAGTATGCCTCTACTTGACTAGCTCGTTAATCAAAGATGGTTATGTTTCCTAACCATGAACAATGAGTTGTTATTTGATTAACGAGGTCACATCATTAGTTGAATGATCTGATTGACATGACCCATTCCATTAACTTAGCACACGATCGTTTAGTATGTTGCTATTGCTTTCTTCATGACTTATACATGTTCCTATGACTATGAGATTATGCAACTCCCGTTTACCGGAGGAACACTTTGGGTACTACCAAACGTCACAACGTAACTGGGTGATTATAAAGGAGTACTACAGGTGTCTCCAATGGTCGATGTTGGGTTGGCGTATTTCGAGATTAGGATTTGTCACTCCGATTGTCGGAGAGGTATCTCTGGGCCCTCTCGGTAATACACATCACATAAGCCTTGCAAGCATTACGACTAATATGTTAGTTGTGAGATGATGTATTACGGAACGAGTAAAGAGACTTGCCGGTAACGAGATTGAACTAGGTATTGGATACCGACGATCAAATCTCGGGCAAGTAACATACCGATGACAAAGGGAACAACGTATGTTGTTATGCGGTCTGACCGATAAAGATCTTCGTAGAATATGTAGGAGCCAATATGGGCATCCAGGTCCCGCTATTGGTTATTGACCGGAGACGCGTCTCGGTCATGTCTACATTGTTCTCGAACTCGTAGGGTCCGCACGCTTAAGGTTACGATGACAGTTATATTATGAGTTTATGCATTTTGATGTACCGAAGGTTGTTCGGAGTCCCGGATGTGATCACGGACATGACGAGGAGTCTCGAAATGGTCGAGACATAAAGATTGATATATTGGAAGCCTATGTTTGGACATCGGAAGTGTTCCGGGTGAAATCGGGATTTTACCGGGTTACCGGGAGGTTACCGGAACCTCCCGGGAGCCATATGGGCCTTCATGGGCCTTGGTGGAAAGGAGAAAGGGGCAGCCCAAGGGGGCTGCGCGCCTCCCCCCTTCCCCTAGTCCTATTAGGACTAGGAGAGGTGGCCGGCCACCCCTCTCCCTCTTTCCCCCTTGGGAATCCTAGTTGGAATAGGATTGGGGGGGGAGTCCTACTCCCGGTAGGAGTAGGACTCCTCCTGCGCCTCTCTCTCTTGGCCGGCGCCCCCTCCCCCCTTGGCTCCTTTATATACTGAGGTAGAGGCACCCCAAAGACACACAAGTTGACACAAGTTGATCCACGTGATCGATTCCTTAGCCGTGTGCGGTGCCCCCTGCCACCATATTCCTCGATAATACTGTAGCGGAGTTTAGGCGAAGCCCTGCTGCTGTAGTTCATCAAGATCGTCACCACGCCGTCGTGCTGACGAAACTCTTCCCCGACACTTTGCTGGATCGGAGTCCGGGGATCGTCATCGAGCTGAACGTGTGCTCGAACTCGGAGGTGCCGTAGTTTCGGTGCTTGATCGGTTGGATCGAGGAGATGTACGACTACTTCCTCTACGTCGTGTCATCGCTTCCGTAGTCGGTCTGCATTGGGTACGTAGACAATACTCTCCCCTCGTTGCTATGCATCACATGATCTTGCGTGTGCGTAGGAAATTTTTTGAAATTACTACGAAACCCAACAGTGGCATCCGAGCCTAGGTTATTTATGTTGATGTTATATGCACGAGTAGAACACAAGTGAGTTGTGGACGATACAAGTCATACTGCCTACCAGCATGTCATATTTTGGTTCGGCGGTATTGTTGGACGAGATGAGCCAGACCAACCTTACGCGTACGCTTACGCGAGACCGGTTCCCTTGACGTGCTTTGCACAGAGATGGCTTGCGGGCGACTGTCTCTCCAACTTTAGTTGAACCAAGTATGGCTACGCCCGGTCCTTGCGAAGGTTAAAACGGAGTCTATTTGACAAACTATCGTTGTGGTTTTGATGCGTAGGTGAGATTGGTTCTTACTTAAGCCCGTAGCAGCCACGTAAAACAAGCAACAACAAAGTAGAGGACGTCTAACTTGTTTTTGCAGGGCATGTTGTGATGTGATATGGTCAAAGCATGATGCTGAATTTTATTGTATGAGATGATCATGTTTTGTAACCGAGTTATCGGCAACTGGCAGGAGCCATATGGTTGTCGCTTTATTGTATGCAATGCAATCGCGATGTAATGCTTTACTTTATTACTAAACGGTAGTGATAGTCGTGGAAGCATAAGATTGGCGAGACGACAACGATGCTACGATGGAGATCAAGGTGTCGCGCCGGTGACGATGGCGATCATGACGGTGCTTCAGAGATGGAGATCACAAGCACAAGATGATGATGACCATATCATATCACTTATATTGATTGCATGTGATGTTTATCTTTTTATGCATCTTATCTTGCTTTGATTGACGGTAGCATTATAAGATGATCTCTCACTAAATTATCAAGAAGTGTTCTCCCTGAGTATGCACCGTTGCCAAAGTTCGTCGTGCCCAGACACCACGTGATGATCGGGTGTGATAAGCTCTACGTCCATCTACAACGGGTGCAAGCCAGTTTTTGCACACGCAGAATACTCAGGTTAAACTTGACGAGCCTAGCATATGCAGATATGGCCTCGGAACACGGAGACCGAAAGGTCGAGCGTGAATCATATAGTAGATATGATCAACATAACGATGTTCACCATTGAAAACTACTCCATCTCACGTGATGATCGGTCATGGTTTAGTTGATTTGGATCACGTAATCACTTAGAGGATTAGAGGGATGTCTGTCTAAGTGGGAGTTCTTAAGTAATATGATTAATTGAACTTAAATTTATCATGAACTTAGTCCTGGTAGTATTTTGCAAATTATGTTATAAAATCAATAGCTTGCGTTGTTGCTTTCATATATTTATATGTTCCTAGAGAAAATTGTGTTGAAAAATGTTAGTAGCAATGATGCGGATTTGATCCGCGATCTGAGGTTTATCCTCATTTCTGCACAGAAGAATTATGTCCTTAATGCACCGCTAGGTGACAGACCTATTGCAGGAGCAGATGCAGACGTTATGAACGTTTGGCTAGCTCAATATGATGACTACTTGATAGTTATGTGCACCATGCTTTATGGCTTAGAATCGGGACTTCAAAGATGTTTTGAACATCATGGACCATATGAGATGTTCCAGTAATTGAAGTTAATATTTCAAGCAAATACCCGAGTTGAGAGATATGAAGTCTCCAACAAGTTCTATAGCTAAAAGATGGAGGAGAATCGCTCAACCAGTGAGCATGTGCTCAGATTGTCTGGGTACTTCAATCGCTTGAATCAAGTGGGAGTTAATCTTCCAGATAAGATAGTGATTGACAGAATTCTCTAGTCACCATCACTAAGTTACTGAACTTCGTGATGAACTATAGTATGCAAGGGATGACGAAAACGATTCCCGAGCTCTTCGTGATATTGAAATCGACGAAGGTAGAAATCAAGAAAGAGCATCAAGTGTTGATGATTGACAAGACCACTAGTTTCAAGAAAAGGGCAAAGGGAAAGAAAGGGAACTTCAAGTGGAAAGACAAGTAAGTTGTCACTCCTGCGAAGAAGCCCAAAGCTGGACCATAGCCTGAAACTGAGTGCTTACACTGCAAAGAAAATGATCACTGGAAGCGGAAATGCCCTGAATATTCGGTAGATAAGAAGGATGGCAAAGTGAACAAGGATATATTTGATATACAGGTTATTGATGTGTGTCTTGCTAGTGTTTATAGTAGCCCCGGAGTATTTGATACTTGTTCGGTTGCTAAGATTAGTAACTCGAAACTGGAGTTACAGAATAAACAGAGACTAGTTGAAGGGGAAGTGACGATGAGTGTTGGAAGTAGTTCCAAGATTGATATGATCATCATCGCACACTCCCCATACTTTCGGATTAGTGTTAAACCTAAATAAATGTTATTTGGCGTTCACGTTGAGCATGAATATGATTTGATCATGTTTATTGCAATACGGTTATTCATATAAAATCAGAGAATAATTGTTGTTCTGTTTACATGAATAAAACCTTTGATGGTTATACACCCAATGAAAATAGTTTGTTGGATCTCGATCGTAGTGATACACATATTCATAATATTGATGCCAAAAGATGCAAAGTTAATAATGATAGTGCAACTTATTTGTGGCACCGCCGTTTGGGTCATATCGGTGTAAAGCGCATGAAGAAACTTCATAAAGATGAATTTTTGGAATCACTTGGTTATGAATCATTTGATGCTTGCGAACCGTGCCTTTTGGGCAAGATGACTAAAACTCCGTTCTCTGGAACAATGGAACAAGCTACTGACTTATTGGAAATAATACATACCGATGTATGCAATCCAATGAGTGTTGATGCTCGTGGCAAGTATCATTATTTTCTGACCTTCACAAGATGATTTGAGCAGATATGAGTATATCTACTTGATGAAACATAAGTCTGAAATAATTGAAAGGTTCAAAGAATTTCAGAGTGAAGTAGAAAAATCATCGTAACAAGAAAATAAAGTTTCTGCGATCTGATCACGGAGACGAATATTTGAGCTACGAGTTTGGTCTTCAATTAAAACAATGTGGAATAGTTTCACAGCTCACGCCACCTGGAACACCACAATGTTATGGTGTGTCCGAACGTCGTAACCGCGCTTTATTGGATATGGTGCAATCTATGATGTCTCTTATTGATTTACCATTGTCGTTTTGGGGTTATGCATTAGAGACAGCTGCATTCACGTTAAAAAGGCACCATCTAAATCCGTTGAGACGACACTATATGAACTGTGGTTTAGCAAGAAACCCAAGTTGTCGTTTCTTAAAGTTTGGGGCGGTGATGCTTATGTGGAAAAGTTTCATCCTGATAAAGCTCAAACCCAAATCGGAGAAGTGCGTCTTCATAGAATACCCAAAGGAAATTGTTGGGTACACCTTCTATCACAGATCCGGAGGCAAGATATTCGTTGCTAAAAATGGATCCTTTCTGGAGAAGGAGTTTCTCTCGAAAGAAGTGAGTGGGAGGAAAGTAGAACTTGATGAGGTAACTGTACCTGCTCCCTTATTGGAAAGTAGTTCATCACAGAAATCAGTTCCTGTGACAAATACACCAATTAGTGAGGAAGCTAATGATATTGATCATAAAACTTCAGATCAAGTTACTACAGAACCTCGTAGGTCTTCCAGAGTAAGATCTGCACCAGAGTGGTGTAGTAATCATGTTCTGGAAGTCATGTTACTAGACCATGATGAACCTACGAACTATGAGGAAGCGATGATGAGCCCAGATTCCGCGAGATGGCTTGAGGCCATAAAATCTGAGATATGATCCATGTATGACAATAAAGTATGGACTTTGATTGACTTGCTCGATGATCAGCAAAGCCATGTTAAATAAATGGATCTTCAAGAGGAAGACGGACACTGATAGTAGTGTTACTATCTACCAAGCTCAACTTGTTGCGAAAGTTTTTCAACAAGTTCAAGGTGTTGAATACGATGAGGTTTTCTCACTCGTATCGATGCTTAAGTCTATCTGAATCATGTTAGCAATTGCCACATTTTATGAAATCTGGCAAATGGATGTCAAAACTGCATTCCTTAATGGATTTATTGAAGAAGAGTTGTATATGATGCAACCAGAAGGTTTTGTCAATCCTAAAGGTGCTAACAAAATGTGCAAGCTCCAGCGATCCATCTATGGACTGGTGCAAGCATCTCGGATTTGGAATATACGCTTTGATAAGTTGATCAAAGCATATAGTTTTATATGGACTTACGATGAAGCCTGTATTTACAATAAAGTGAGTGGGAGCACTACAGCCTTTCTGATTAGTATATGTGAGTGACATATTGTTGATCAGAAATGATGTAGAATTTTTCTGCAAAGCATAAAGGAGTGTTTTAAAGGAGTTCTTTAAAAAGAAAAAAAAACCTCAGTAAAAGCTACTTATATATTGAGCATCAAGATCTATTCAGATAGATCAAGACGCTTGATAAGATTTTCAATAAGTACATACCTTGGCAAGTTTTTGAAATAGTTCAAAATGGAACAGTTAAAGAAAGAGTTCTTGCCTGTGTTGCAAAGGTATGAAATTGAGTAAGACTCAAATCCCGACCACAGCAGAAAATAGAGAGAGAATGAAAAGTCATTCCCTATGCCTCAGTCATAGGTTCTATAAAGTATGCTATGCTATGTACCAGACCTATTGTATACCTTGCTCTGTTTTTGGCAAGGGAGTACAATAGTGATCTAGGAGTAGATCACTGGACATTGGTCAAGAATATCCTTAGTAAGGACTAAGGAGATGTTTCTCGATTATGGAGGTGATAAAAGAGTTTGTTGTAAAAGTTACATCAGTGCAAACTTTTACACTGATCCAGATGACTCTAAGTCTCAATCTGGATAAATGTTTATTATTCATGCTAGAAATATGCCCTAGAGGCAATAATAAAGTTATTATTTATTTCCTTATTTCATGATAAATGTTTATTATTCATGCTAGAATTGTATTAACCGGAAACATAATACATGTGTGAATACATAGACAAACAAAAGTGTCACTAGTATGCCTCTACTTGACTAGCTCGTTAATCAAAGATGGTTATGTTTCCTAACCATGAACAATGAGTTGTTATTTGATTAACGAGGTCACATCATTAGTTGAATGATCTGATTGACATGACCCATTCCATTAACTTAGCACACGATCGTTTAGTATGTTGCTATTGCTTTCTTCATGACTTATACATGTTCCTATGACTATGAGATTATGCAACTCCCGTTTACCGGAGGAACACTTTGGGTACTACCAAACGTCACAACGTAACTGGGTGATTATAAAGGAGTACTACAGGTGTCTCCAATGGTCGATGTTGGGTTGGCGTATTTCGAGATTAGGATTTGTCACTCCGATTGTCGGAGAGGTATCTCTGGGCCCTCTCGGTAATACACATCACATAAGCCTTGCAAGCATTACGACTAATATGTTAGTTGTGAGATGATGTATTACGGAACGAGTAAAGAGACTTGCCGGTAACGAGATTGAACTAGGTATTGGATACCGACGATCAAATCTCGGGCAAGTAACATACCGATGACAAAGGGAACAACGTATGTTGTTATGCGGTCTGACCGATAAAGATCTTCGTAGAATATGTAGGAGCCAATATGGGCATCCAGGTCCCGCTATTGGTTATTGACCGGAGACGCGTCTCGGTCATGTCTACATTGTTCTCGAACCCGTAGGGTCCGCACGCTTAAGGTTACGATGACAGTTATATTATGAGTTTATGCATTTTGATGTACCGAAGGTTGTTCGGAGTCCCGGATGTGATCACGGACATGACGAGGAGTCTCGAAATGGTCGAGACATAAAGATTGATATATTGTAAGCCTATGTTTGGACATCGGAAGTGTTCCGGGTGAAATCGGGATTTTACCGGGTTACCGGGAGGTTACCGGAACCCCCCGGGAGCCATATGGGCCTTCATGGGCCTTGGTGGAAAGGAGAAAGGGGCAGCCCAAGGGGGCTGCGTGCCTCCCCCCTTCCCCTAGTCCTATTAGGACTAGGAGAGGTGGCCGGCCACCCCTCTCCCTCTTTCCCCCTTGGGAATCCTAGTTGGAATAGGATTGGGGGGGGGGGGGAGTCCTACTCCCGGTAGGAGTAGGACTCCTCCTGCGCCTCTCTCTCTTGGCCGGCGCCCCCTCCCCCCTTGGCTCCTTTATATACTGAGGTAGAGGCACCCCAAAGACACACAAGTTGACACAAGTTGATCCACGTGATCGATTCCTTAGCCGTGTGCGGTGCCCCCTGCCACCATATTCCTCGATAATACTGTAGCGGAGTTTAGGCGAAGCCCTGCTGCTGTAGTTCATCAAGATCGTCACCACGCCGTCGTGCTGACGAAACTCTTCCCCGACACTTTGCTGGATCGGAGTCCGGGGATCGTCATCGAGCTAAACGTGTGCTCGAACTCGGAGGTGCCGTAGTTTCAGTGCTTGATCGGTTGGATCGAGGAGATGTACGACTACTTCCTCTACGTCGTGTCATCGCTTCCGCAGTCGGTCTGCGTTGGGTACGTAGACAATACTCTCCCCTCGTTTCTATGCATCACATGATCTTGCGTGTGCGTAGGAAATTTTTTGAAATTACTACGAAACCCAACATGAATATAGTCATCCAATATATCGATCTTTACGTCTCAACCATTTCGAGACTCCTCGTCATGTCCCCGATCTCATCGGGGACTCCGAACTACCTTCGGTACATCAAAACACATAAACTCATAATATAATCGTCATCGAACTTTAAGCGTGCGGACCCTACGGGTTCGAGAACTATGTAGACGTGTCCAAGACACGTCTCCGGTCAATAACCAATAGCGAAACCTGGATGCTCATATTGGCTCCTACATATTCTACGAAGATCTTTATCGGTCAATCCGCATAACAACATACGTTGTTCCCTTTGTCATCGGTATGTTACTTGCCCGAGATTCGATCGTCGATATCTCAATACCTAGTTCATCTCGTTACCGGCAAGTCTCTTTACTCGTTCCGTAATACATCATCCCGCAACTAACTCATTAGTTGCAATGCTTGCAAGGCTTATAGTGATGTGCATTACCGAGTGGGCCCAGAGATACCTCTCCGACAATCGGAGTGACAAATCCTAATCTCGAAATACGCCAACCCAACAAGTACCTTCGGAGACACCTGTAGAACACCTTTATAATCACCCAATTACGTTGTGATGTTTGGTGGCACACAAAGTGTTCCTCCGGTAAACGGGAGTTGCATAATCTTATAGTCATAGGAACATGTATAAGTCATGAAGAAAGCAATAGCAACAAACTAAACGATCAAGTGCTAAGCTAACGGAATGGGTCAAGTCAATCACATCATTCTCCTAATGATGTGATCCCGTTAATCAAATGACAACTCATGTCTATGGTTAGGAAACATAATCATCTTTGATCAACGAGCTAGTCAAGTAGAGGCATACTAGTGACACTCTATTTGTCTATGTATTCACACATGTATTATGTTTCCGGTTAATACAATTCTAGCATGAATAATAAACATTTATCATGATATATGGAAATAAATAATAACTTTTATTATTGCCTCTAGGGCATATTTCCTTCATCTAGATCTTTGTGCTTGCTGCCGCAAGTGTGGGAGTGGAGGGAGGGGAGAGTAACGGTGAGAGAGGGTGACGGGAGTTATGACGACGCTTCAGGAAGCAATGCGACATCTGAGTGTGGCTCCTCGCGTGCGACCTCGTATGTCCACGTGCCTCGAGTTGCATTGCTCGGGCCTGGCTGTGAAAAAATGGCCGATTCAAGCATTCCTACTCAGCCAGGTTTGGAGGTGCTTTAAATATTGTGCGACTGAGATTTAGGCTCAACACAAACAACTAAACGGGCCGAAACACCCAAAATCCTTTTCCTCATATTCACAACCATGTCGGATGGTTGTAGATGCAAGAACACCTCGAGATTGATGTCGTCAATACATTTTCGAAAGTGAACTTGACATAGCTCAGATGGTTAGATTCTTTGTGGTGGATCCAACTCATCAGGGTTCAATTACTAGACTTGGCACTTATGCTCGTATTTTTCTAGATTTATTTCAGACTTTTCGGCGGTGTTCGTTCGGTGGGAGTATACATTCCGTCGACTACGAAGAGGCATGTGGTGACTATGTCAATCCCAAGGTGATGTATCGGTTCGGTCTCTCGGAGATGCTCATAAGGATAGGATATGCGTGCGTGCATGCATTCATAGGAGTGAGTGTATGTGCGTATATATGAGCATCCGCGTCTGTAACGTGTTAAAAAACTTTGTATTAGATTTTTTTGTGCAAAAAAATAACTTTAGATTTTTTGAGCAAAAAAATAACTTTAGATTTTTTTGAGCAAAAAAAACTTTAGATTTTTTAGACAAAAAAAACTTTTGATGAAGGAAAGCAACAGGGCTGGATATGGGGTGGCCTTTGGGCTTGGCCACTAATCTATGCCGGCGCGCCGGCCCAACCGTTCGGCCGGTCGCGTCGTAGCCATTGGACTTGAGTCGGGTGGGCCGTTGGATCTGGCGAAAAAAGCGGTTGGCCCGCTACTTCTTCTTCCGCACGCTGAATCGCATCTCCCGCTCAGTGCGCACCTCCTCTCCCCTGCGGTAGCCATCCTCATCGCCGCCCTCCCCCCCTCCCCGGTCGCCGGCCACCGTCCCTCGCCACTGGATGTCGCACCTCGCCGGCGTCGTCTTTTGCGTTTCTCACTGGCTACGTGATACGTCTCCAACGTATCTATAATTTTTTATTGCTCCATGCTTTATTATTTACTGTTTTGAATGTTTATGGGCTTTATTATGCACTTTTATATCATTTTTTGGGACTAACCTATTAACCCAGAGCCCAGTGTCAGTTTCTATTTTTACCCTATTTTAGGGTTTCGAAGAAAAGGAAAATCAAACGGAGTCCAATAGACCTGAAACTTCACGGAACTCATTTTTGTAAGGAAAGAAGCCCAGAAGACTTGGAGTGCACGTCGGGGAACCTATGAGAAGGTCATGAGGCAGGCCCCCCTGGGCGTGCCCTCCACCCTCGTGAGCCCCTCATGGCCCCCCTGACGTATTTCTTCCGCCTATATATCCCCATATACCCTAAAACATCCGTGAGCACAATAGATCGGGAGTTCCGCCGCCAGAAGCCTCCGTAGCCATCGAAAACCAATCTAGACCCGTTCCGGCACCCTGCCGGAGGGGGAATCTTTCTCCGATGGCCATCTTCATCATCCCGGTGCTCTCCATGACAAGGAGGGACTAGTTCTACCTCGGGGCTGAGGGTATGTACCGGTAGCTATGTGTTTGATCTCTCTCTCTCTCTCGTGTTCTTGATTTAGCACGATCTTGACGTATCGCGAGCTTTGCTATTATAGTTGGATCTTATGTTTCTCCTCCCCCTCTACTCTCTTGTAATGAATTGAGTTTCCCCTTTGAAGTTATCTTATCGGATTGAGTCTTTAAATATTTGAGAACACTTGATGTATGTCTTGCCGTGGATATCTGTGGTGACAATGGGATATCACGTGATTCACTTGATGTATGTTTTGGTGATCAACTTGCGGGTTTCGCCCATGAACCTATGCACCCTGTTCAAGAATTCATCCGATTAACCAGTTAACTTGCCGATTAATCCCTACTTGTAGGGTCACCGAGTAGCCGATAAGCTGTAAAATCGCCCGATTAATTGATTAAATGGCCGATTAACTTGCCGATTCACCGATTAATCCCGTACTTGCCAGCCAACCGAGCAGCTACCAGTTAACGATTTCCTCAACAATGCCTATGCATATGGGTTGGCACACATTTTCGTCGTGATTCTCTGGTAGAACTTTGGGGCACTCTTTGAGGTCCTTTGTGTTGGTTGAATAGATGAATCTGAGATTGTCTGATGCATATCGTATAATCATACCCACGGATACTTGAGGTGACATTGGACTATCTAGGTGACATTAGGGTTTTGGTTGATCTGTGTCTTAAGGTGTTATTCTAGTACGAACTCTAGGGCTGTTTGTGACACTTATAGGAATAGCCCAACGGATTGATTGGAAAGAATAACTTTGAGGTGGTTTCGTACCCTACCATAATCTATTCGTTTGTTCTCCGCTATTAGTGACTTTGGAGTGACTCTTTGTTGCATGTTGAGGGATAGTTATGTGATCCAATTATGTTAGTATTGTTGAGGGAACTTGCACTAGCGAAAGTATGAACCCTAGGCCTTGTTTCAACGCATTGCAATACCGTTTACGCTCACTTTTACCATTAGTTACCTTGCTATTTTTATATTTTCAGATTATAAAAACCTTTATCTACTATCCATATACCACTTGTATCACCATCTCTTTGCCGAACTAGTGCACCTATACAATTTACCATTGTATTGGGTGTGTTGGGGACACAAGAGACTCTTTGTTATTTGGTTGCAGGGTTGCTTGAGAGAGACCATCTTCATCCTACGCCTCCTACGGATTGATAAACCTTAGGTCATCCACTTGAGGGAAATTTGCTACTGTCCTACAAACATCTTGATCTTAATTTTCAATCACATGATAGTTATTTTGTTGAGTTTGCTCCCACTATTATTCATGAGAAGAATTTTGCTTATGTGGAGAGTAGTAAATTTTCTATGCTTGTAGATCATGAAAAGAATGCTTTAAGTGCTGGTTATATTGTTGAATTCATTCATGATGCTACTGAAAATTATTATGAGGGAGGAACATATGCTTGTAGGAATTGCAATAATTCCAAGTTTCCTCTCTATGTGCTTAAAATCTTGAAGTTATGCTTGCTTTACCTTCCTATGCAAGTTGATTCTTGTTCCCCTAAGTTGTTTGCTCACAAAATCCCTATGCATAGGAAGTATGTTAGACTTACATGTGCTAGTCATATTCTTCATGATGCTCTCTTTATGTTTCAATTCTTATCCTTTATGTGAGCATCATTGAAATCATCATGCCTAGCTAGGGGCGTTAAACGATAGCGCTTGTTGGGAGGCAACCCAACTTTATTTTTGTTCCTTACTTTTTGTTCCTGTTTAGTAATAAATAATTCATCTAGCCTCTTTTTAGATGTGGTTTTATGCTTTTAATTAGTGTTTGTGCCAAGTAGAACCTTTGGGAAGACTTGGGTGAAGTCTTGTTGATCATGCTGTAAAAAACAGAAACTTTAGCGCTCACCAATTGCTGCCATTTTTATTTGGAGAGTGCTATTTAGTTAATTCTTTTTGCAGATGATTAATAGATAAATTCCTCAGGTCTGGCAATTTATTTGAAAATTTTATGAGTTCCAGAAGTATATGTTTGATCCAGATTACTACAGACTGTTCTGTTTTTGACAGATTCTGTTTTTCACGTGTTGTTTACTTATTTTGATGAATCTATGGCTAGTAAAATAGTTTATAAACCATAGAGGAGTTGTAATACAGTAGGTTTAACACCAATATAAATAAAGAATGAGTTCATTACAGTACCTTGAAGTTCTACCTCAGGGCTGAGGGTATGTACCAGTAGCTATGTGTTTGATGTCTCTCTCTCTCTCTCGTTTTCTTGATTTAGCACGATCTTGATGTATCATGAGCTTTGCTATTATAGTTGGATCTTATGTTTCTCCTCCCCCTCTAATCTCTTGTAATGAATTGAGTTTCCCCTTTGAAGTTATCTTATCGGATTGAGTCTTTAAAGATTTGAGAACACTTGATGTATGTCTTGCCGTGGATATCTGTGGTGACAATGGGATATCACGTGATTCACTTGATGTATGTTTTGGTGATCAAATTGCGGGTTCCTCCCATGAACCTATGCATAGGGGTTGGCACACATTTTCGTCGTGATTCTCCGGTAGAACTTTGGGGCACTCTTTGAGGTCCTTTGTGTTGGTTGAATAGATGAATCTGAGATTGTGTGATGCATATCGTATAATCATACCCACAGATACTTAAGGTGACATTGGAGTATCTAGGTGACATTAGGGTTTTGGTTGATTTGTGTCTTAAGGTGTTATTCTAGTATGAACTCTAGGGCTGTTTGTGACACCTATAGGAATAGCCCAACGGATTGATTGGAAAGAATAACTTTGAGGTGGTTTCGTACCCTACCATAATCTCTTCGTTTGTTCTCCGCTATTAGTGACTTTGGAGTGACTCTTTGTTGCATGTTGAGGGATAGTTATGTGATCCAATTATGTTAGTATTGTTGAGGGAACTTGCACTAGCGAAAGTATGAACCCTAGGCCTTGTTTCGACGCATTGCAATACCGTTTACGCTCACTTTTACCATTAGTTACCTTGCTATTTTTATATTTTCAGATTATAAAAACCTTTATCTACTATCCATATACCACTTGTATCACCATCTCTTCGCCGAACTAGTGCACCTATACAATTTACCATTGTATTGGGTGTGTTGGGGACACAAGAGACTCTTTGTTATTTGGTTGCAGGGTTGCTTGAGAGAGACCATCTTCATCCTACGCCTCCTACGGATTGATAAACCTTATGTCATCCACTTGAGGGAAATTTGCTACTGTCCTACAAACCTCTGCACTTGGAGGCCCAACAACGTCTACAAGAAGAAGGTTGTGTAGTAGACATCAAGCTCTTTTCTGGCGCCGTTGCCTGGGAGGTGAGTGCTTGAAGGTATATCTTTAGATCTTGCAATCGAGTCTTTTAGTTTCTTGTTTTATCACTAGTTTAGTTTATAAAAGAAAATTACAAAAAATGGAATTAAGTTTGCCTCATACGCTTCATCTTTTTAATATCTTTTGTGAGTATGATGGAAAGGATAATTGTGCTCAAGTACTAGAAGAAGAAATCTATAAAATGTTTGGCACTAAATATTTGAATGATGAGCATGATTGCAATGTTGTTAGTACGAATTCTTTGAATATCCATGATGCTAATGATATGCAAAGCCACAAGCTTGGGGAAGCTATGTTTGATGAAGATGATATTTTTTGTCCCCCAAGTTTTGATGAGCAAATTTATTATGATGAAAGCATGCCTCCTATCTATAATGATTATTGTGATGACACGTATGCTTTAAAGAATAATAATAACAATGAACCTTGTCATCTTGATCTTAATTTTCAATCACATGATAGTTATTTTGTTGAGTTTGCTCCCACTATTATTCATGAGAAGAATTTTGCTTATGTGGAGAGTAGTAAATTTTCTATGCTTGTAGATCATGAAAAGAATGCTTTAAGTGCTGGTTATATTGTTGAATTCATTCATGATGCTACTGAAAATTATTATGAGGGAGGAACATATGCTTGTAGGAATTGCAATAATTCCAAGTTTCCTCTCTATGTGCTTAAAATCTTGAAGTTATGCTTGCTTTACCTTCCTATGCAAGTTGATTCTTGTTCCCCTAAGTTGTTTGCTCACAAAATCCCTATGCATAGGAAGTATGTTAGACTTACATGTGCTAGTCATATTCTTCATGATGCTCTCTTTATGTTTCAATTCTTATCCTTTATGTGAGCATCATTGGAATCATCATGCCTAGCTAGGGGCGTTAAACGATAGCGCTTGTTGGGAGGCAACCCAACTTTATTTTTGTTCCTTACTTTTTGTTCCTGTTTAGTAATAAATAATTCATCTAGCCTCTTTTTAGATGTGGTTTTATGCTTTTAATTAGTGTTTGTGCCGAGTAGAACCTTTGGGAAGACTTGGGTGAAGTCTTGTTGATCATGCTGTAAAAAACAGAAACTTTAGCGCTCACGAATTGCTGCCATTTTTATTTGGAGAGTGCTATTTAGTTAATTCTTTTTGCAGATGATTAATAGATAAATTCCTCAGGTCTGGCAATTTATTTGAGAATTTTATGAGTTCCAGAAGTATACGTTTGATCCAGATTACTACAGACTGTTCTGTTTTTGACAGATTCTGTTTTTCATGTGTTGTTTACTTATTTTGATGAATCTATGGCTAGTACAATAGTTTATAAACCATAGAGGAGTTGTAATACAGTAGGTTTAACACCAATATAAATAAAGAATGAGTTCATTACAGTACCTTGAAGTTCTACCTCAGGGCTGAGGGTATGTACCAGTAGCTATGTGTTTGATCTCTCTCTCTCTCTCTCTCTCGTGTTCTTGATTTAGCACGATCTTGATGTATCGCGAGCTTTGCTATTATAGTTGGATCTTATGTTTCTCCTCCCCCTATACTCTCTTGTAATGAATTGAGTTTCCCCTTTGAAGTTATCTTATCGGATTGAGTCTTTAAAGATTTGAGAACACTTGATGTATGTCTTGCCGTGGATATCTGTGGTGACAATGGGATATCACGTGATTCACATGATGTATGTTTTGGTGATCAAATTGTGGGTTCCACCCATGAATCTATGCATAGGGGTTGGCAGACATTTTCGTCGTGATTCTCCGGTAGAACTTTGGGGCACTCTTTGAGGTCCTTTGTGTTGGTTGAATAGATGAATCTGAGATTGTGTGATGCATATCGTATAATCATACCCACAGATACTTGAGGTGACATTGGAGTATCTAGGTGACATTAGGGTTTTGGTTGATTTGTGTCTTAAGGTGTTATTCTAGTATGAACTCTAGGGCTGTTTGTGACACCTATAGGAATAGCCCAACGGATTGATTGGAAAGAATAACTTTGAGGTGGTTTCGTACCCTACCATAATCCCTTCGTTTGTTCTCCGCTATTAGTGACTTTGGAGTGACTCATTGTTGCATGTTGAGGGATAGTTATGTGATCCAATTATGTTAGTATTGTTGAGGGAATTTGCACTAGCGAAAGTATGAACCCTAGGCCTTGTTTCAACGCATTGCAATACCGTTTACGCTCACTTTTATTATTAGTTATCTTGCTATTTTTATATTTTCAGATTATAAAAACCTTTATCTACTATCCATATACCACTTGTATCACCATCTCTTCGCCGAACTAGTGCACCTATACAATTTACCATTGTATTGGGTGTGTTGGGAACACAAGAGACTCCTTGTTATTTGGTTGTAGGGTTGTGTAACGCCCTCGATGCGGCTATATCTCCCACGTGTCGAGGCACGACTTAGAGGCATAACCGCTTTGAAAGCAATGTCGCAAGTTAGGCAATCTTCACAACATCCCATGTAATATATAGATAATAAAAGGGGAGATACATAGTTGGCTTACACTCAACACGTCAATCAAAGTACATAAATAGCATTACATCATCCAAACACTCATGGCCCGACTACGGCGCCAAAATAAAAGATCAACCCAACATGCGACACGGTCCCGATCGCCCCAACTGGGCACCACTACTGATCATTAGGGAAAGAAACATAGTAACGGCGTGAGTCCTCGTCGAACTCCCACTTGAGCTCAAGGGCGTCATCTGGAACGGAGTCATCAGGCCCTGCATCTGGTTTAATAGTAATCTGTGAGCCACAGGGACTCAACAATCTCGCACCCTCGCGATCAAGACTATTTAAGCTTATAGGTAAGGCAAGGTAAAATATGTGGAGCTGCAGCAAGCGACTAGCATATATGGTGGCTAACCTGTTCGCAAAAGAGAGCGGGAAGAGAGGGCAAGGCGCGAACGAGTAACTAGAGAGCAACCTGCGGCAAGCATTACTCCAACACCGTGTTAACTTCCCGGACTCCGCCGAGAAGAGACCATCATGGTAACTCACACAGTTGATTCATTTTAATTAAGTTAAGGTTCAAGTTATCTACAATCGGACATTAACAAATTCCCATCTGCCCATAACCGCGGGCACGGCTTTCAAAAGTTCAAATCCCTGCAGGGGAGTCCCAACTTAGCCCATGACAAGCTCTCACGGTCAACGAAGGAATAGACCTCCTCCCGAGACATTCCGATCAGACTCGGTATCCCGGTTCTACAAGACACTTCGACAAGTTAAATCAAATCCAGCAACACCGCCCGAATGTGCCGACAAATCCCGATAGGAGCTGCATATATCTCGTTCTCAGGGCACACTCAGATTGTCCAAACTTCCGGTAGGCCAGCCCAGAGTTGCCCCTGGTGGCCACCGGCGGCTGACGAGGTGGACCAACACTCAAAGGAGCACTGGCCTGGGGGGTTTAAAATAAGATGACCCTCGGGCTCCAGAAACCCAAGGGAAAAGAGGCTAGGTGGCAAATGGTAAAACCAAGGTTGGGCATTGCTGGAAAAGCTTTACTCAAGGCGAACTATCAAGGGGTTCCCATTATAACCCAACCGCGTAAGGAACGCAAAATCCGGGAACATAACACCGATATGACGGAAACTAGGGCGGCAAGAGTGGAACAAAACACTAGGCGAGAGGCTGAACCTTCCACCCTTTACCAAGTGTATAGATGCATTAAGATAACAAGGCAATATAATGATATCCCAACAAGTAAATAATGTTCCAACAAGGAACGGTCTCCAATCTTCACCTGCAACTAGCAACGCTATAAGAGGGGCTGAGCAAAGCGGTAACATAGCCAATCAACGGTTTGCTAGGACATGGTGGGTTAGAGGTTTGACATGGCAATTTATTAGGCATGATAAGCAAGTGGTAGGCATCGTAGCATAGGCATAGCAAAAGAGCGAGCATCTAGCAAAGCAAAGATAGTAGTGATTTCGAGGGTATGATCATCTTGCCTGCAAAGTTGTTAGAGTTGACTGGATCCTCGAAAGCAAACTCAATGGGCTCCTCATTAGCGAACTCGTCTCCCGGCTCTACCCAAACAAGACAAACAAGCAACAAGGACACAATCAACCACGTGCAAAGCTCAAACAATATGATGCAAACATGGTATGCTATGCGGGATGCGATATGTGATGCATATGCAAGATTTGACAAGGAATGAATGAACCTGGCCTCAACTTGGAATATCCAGGTGTGCCACTGGAAAGATGAGATGAAATCGCTTGAAAACGATATAAAGATCACCGGAATCGGAGTTACGGTTTGGAAATGGCAAGCAATTCAAATATGACACCGGTCTGCGATTTACAGCAAGTAGTCATCTAAATGCAACAAGATGAACATGCTACAACACTCAAACATGGCAACAAAATACATGGCAGGGATCCATTCATGATGCTTAACAAAAGATGAACACTGAGCTATGGCCAATTCATCCATGAACAGGTTCAAACAAGCATAGCAAAAAGGCATTTGGTAAACAGATTTCAGACTTAGTGAAATTAACACTTGTCTGGAATTTCAGATCTGATAGCACACTTTGGAGCATGAAAACTATATGCTACATGACCTGAACATGGCAAAGTAAAGCATGGCATGGAGATACTCAAAGAGATTAACAAAAGTCCCTTAGTGACCTTGAGCCAAAAGGGATCAGAAAATACATTTGCAAGCATGTGAACATGGCAAAAACATAATCAGTTCTCAGACTTAGTGAAAAACTGGAGCATGCAAATCAGATTTCAAGTAGGCATGTTTACGAGCTCGATGCACTCACTACAGAGCAAGTCATGACAATCTAAGCATACACCCATCAAGAATACACAAAATACAAGCTAGACATGGCAAGAACAATAACATAGCATGCACGTATCAACTACAACATCCTCGGTAAAATCGCTAACTAGACAATCTGCCCAGATTCACGAAATAGCAAAATTAGAGCTCGATTGACTCAAGCTAGGGTGCTCCATAATTGCAAAAAAAGGCATGGATGGATAGAGCACTACAAGATTAACAAAACATCCTTACTGATCATCCTCAAAAGAGGCACGGATCACTAGGAAACAACATGAACATATGGCATAATGAGATAAACAGTCCAAGGACTTAGTGGAAATGTTAAGTCCCTGAAATCAACCTTAACGAATGCACCACTTTGCAAGCTTGTGCTAGTCACCACAAACATCACAAAAATACATGGGTTGCACCTCTAGATAGATGGCAAAACATATAACAAAACTCGTGAAGAGCTCAGGGGCATATCATGCACACAATAATCATGGCAAAAATGACAAATATCTAATTGGAGCAGCATATCTGACAAATATCTCAAATAGCATTCTTCTAACAGCATTTCGGGCATCAAGATGAACTCAAATGAAAATGATGCAATGAGATTAAATGATGTACTCTCTGAGATGAACATTTTGATATGCTATATGTCCAAAACGAAGCTACGGATGCAAAGTTACGATGCGATGAACATAGCCAAATAATTAGGGTTTCGGGCAAAAAGTCAACCCGAGACAAATCTCAGATCTAGATCCGGCCGGGCGCGGTTTATGAGGATCGCCGGAAGGACTTTTCACCGGGGGCGGGGACGACGCAGGAGCTCATTGGAGGCCGCCGGAGGAGGAGAAGACGACCGGGGTGGCGGTGGCGATGGCGGTGGCCGGCGAGGCAGGTCTGGCCGCCGGAGGAGGAGCGGGCAGCGCCGGCTTCCGTTGAAGTGACGGCCGCCGGCGGAGGAGCGGGCGAACGCCAGCGGGGAGGCGGCGGATGGCGGCGGGCGAGGCGAGCCGGGAGGCGGCGGGGCGCGCGGGCCCCGTACGGGCCTCGCGGGCCGGCGGATGGCGGCGGTGATGTGGGGCGCGCGAGAGCTGACGTGGCGGTGTAGGATTGGCGGCGGCGGGTGGCGGACATGTCCGGCGCCGTCCGGACGTGTCCGGCGGCGGCGGAGGTGATTTTTTTAGGGTTAGAAGGAGGGGATCCGGAATTTGGAGGAGGGGGTCTATATATAGAGGTAGTGGGAGCTAGGAGTGTCCAAATGAGGTGCGGTTTTCGGCCAGGCGATCATGATCGAATGCTCTAGATGATGGAGAGGGTTTTGGTGGGTTTTGGGCCAACTTGGAGGGGTGTTGGGCTGCAACACACACGAGGCCTTTTCGGTCCCTCGGTTAACCGTTGGAGCATCAAACGAAGTCCAAATGGTACGAAACTTGACAGGCGGTCTACCGGGTAGTAAACCAAGGCCGCTTGGAAAGTCTTGGTCCAATCCGGAAATGTTTAATCCCCACACACGAAAGAAAGGTAGAAATGACCACCGAAGGAGAACGGAGCGCCGGAATGCAAAACGGACAACGAGAAAAATGCTCGAATGCATGAGATGAACACGTATGCAAATGCAATGCACGTGATGGCATGATATGAGATGCATGACAACGACAACAACACACGGAGACAAAAACCCGAAGCCGAGAAAATAAAAAATAACTTAACGCCGAAAACGGCAAGAGTTGGATTGCATATTAGGTAAATCATATCCGGGGTGTTACAAAACTCCACCTCTATGAAAGGATCTCGTCCCGAGATCTAGGACTGAAAGAACGCCGGGTACTCAGAATGGAGGTGATCCTCGCGTTCCCAGGTAGCTTCACGATCGAAATGGTGTGACCACTTGACTTTGAGGAATTTGATTGACTTGTTGCGAGTCTTGCGTTCAGTCTCTTCAAGAATAGCAACGGGGTGCTCACGATAGGAGAGATCTTCTTGGAGCTCAATGTCCTCGAAGTTGACGGCGCGATCAGGAGTCTTCAAGCACTTTCGAAGCTGAGAGACATGGAACACGTCATGCACATTTGCAAAGTTTGAAGGAAGCTCGAGTTGATAGGCAAGATCTCCTCTCTTGCTGACGATCTTGAAAGGTCCCACGTATCTAGGGGCAAGCTTCCCTTTGATACCAAAGCAACGAGTACCTTTCATAGGAGAGACGCAGAGGTAAACATGATCTCCGATCTCGAAAGCCAAATCATGGTGCTTACTATCATAGTAGCTCTTCTGGTGGGATTGGGCTGCTTTGAGGTTATCTCGAATGACTTTGCACATTTCCTCTGCCTCTATGATTAAGTCATTTCCCAAAAGCCGACGTTCACCGGTTTCAGACCAGTTGAGAGGGGTACGGCACTCCCTGCCATACAGAATTTCGAGTGGGGCCTTGCCCGAACTTGCTTGAAAACTGTTGTTGTAGGAGAATTCAGCATAAGGAAGACAATCCTCCCACTTCATTCCGAAGGAGATCACACAAGCCCTGAGCATATCTTCAAGAATCTGGTTGACACGCTCGACTTGACCGCTAGTTTGAGGATGGAAAGCTGTGCTGAAGCGGTTGTTGGTGCCCATGGCCTTCTGAAAAGAATCCCAAAACTTGGAGGTAAAGATGATGCCACGGTCTGAAGAGATCACTTGTGGAATACCGTGCAGAGAGACAATTCGAGAGGTATAGAGCTCCGCCAATGGAGCTGCAGTGATTGACTCTTTGATAGGCAGAAAGTGAGCCACTTTAGTGAGTTTATCGATGACAACGAATATAGCATCATTGCCACGCTTGGACTTTGGAAACCCAGTCACGAAGTCCATCTCAATGTGGTCAAACTTCCATTCTGGAATGGCAAGAGGTTGGAGGAGACCAGCTGGCCTTTGGTGTTCTGCCTTCACTCTTCTGCAGACATCACACTCATTCACGAACTGAGCAATCTCGCGCTTCATTCGAGTCCACCAATAAGCCTGCTTGAGGTCCTGATACATTTTCGTGCTCCCAGGGTGGATGGAGAGGAGAGAATTGTGAGCCTCGTTCATGATCACTTTACGCAGGTCACCTTTGGGCACAACAATATGATCCTCGAAGAAAGGAGTATCCTTGTCATCAAGGCGGTAGCACTTGTACTTGGGTTGACTCTTGGCAATCCCAATCTTCACCTTCTTCACCATAGCATCAAGAAGCTGGGCTTGGCGAATCTGGTCTTCCAAGGTAGGAGAGACTTGAAGGTTGGCGAGGAAACCTTGAGGAACAACTTGCAGATTAAGTTTGCGGAAAGCTTCACAAAGCTCGGGTTGATAAGGCTTGAGAATCAGACTGTTGCAATAAGACTTCCTGCTCAATGCGTCAGCAATCACATTGGCCTTGCCTGGAGTATACTCGATACTCGGATTATACTCTTGAATCATTTCGACCCATCAAGTCTGCCTGAGGTTGAGATTAGGCTGAGTGAAGATGTACTTGAGACTCTTGTGGTCAGTGAAGATGTCCACTTTTCTTCCCAATAAGAGATGTCTCCAAGTCAAAAGAGCATGCACAACTGCCGCCAACTCGAGGTCATGAGTGGGATAGTTCTTCTCATTGGGCTTCAACTGGCGAGAGGTATAAGCCACAACTTTCTTCTCTTGCATCAACACTGCGCCAAGACCTTGGAGAGATGCATCGCAAAAGACCTCATACGGCTTGGATTCATCAGGCGGAGTCAGAACTGGAGCAGTGACCAATTTCTCTTTCAAAGTGTTGAAAGTGATGTCACATTCCGGAGACCAAATGTACTTGACGTGCTTCTGGAGAAGATTTGAGAGAGGCTTCACGATCTTAGAAAAGTTTTCAACGAATCTTTGACAGTAACTTGCGAGACCGAGGAAGCTACGGAGTTGCTTCACGTTCTGAGGTGGTTCCCAATTCACAATTGCAGACACCTTCTCAGGATTCACCGCAATGCCCTTGGCAGAGATGATATGACCAAGATAAAGAACCTCATCGAGCCAAAATTCGCACTTGGAGAACTTGGCGTAAAACTGGTGTTCCCTCAGCTTATCGAGCACCAAACACAAGTGCTTGGCATGATCTTCCTTGTTCTTCGAGAAAACCAGAATGTCATCGAGATAGACCAAAACGAAGTCATTGGTGTAGGCGTTGAAGATGAAGTTCATCATGCGAGAGAACGTCGGAGGAGCGTTGACGAGGCCAAAAGACATGATAGTGTATTCATATGAACCATAGCTTGTCCCGAAGGCCGTCTTGGGAATATCTTGCTCACGGATTCGAATCTGATGATAACCCATAAGAAGATCAAGCTTGGAGAATACTTGGGCGCCTTTGAGTTGTTCGAACAGCTCGTTGATGTTGGGAAGTGGGTATTTGTTCTTGATAGTCTTCTTGTTCAATGGACGGTAATCAACACAAAGTCGGTCCGTTCCATCCTTTTTCTTCACAAAAAGAACACCACAACCCCATGGAGAAGAACTAGGTCGGATGAGACCCATTCGCTCTTGAATATCGAGTTGCTTCTTTAGCTCCTTCAACTCTTCAGGTCCGAGCTTGTAGGGACGCTTGCACACTGGTTCCGTGCCAGGCTCAAGATCAATGACGAATTCAACTGGCCGGTGCGGAGGCATTCCTGGAAGCTCTTCTGGAAAGACGTCTTGATATTCGCAAACGACTGGAATCTGCGAGATATCATCCAGTTCACCCTTCTCATTGAGAGAAAACAGACGGATAGTATTATCCCGAGCAGCAAAGACAATTACATCCTCAGACGAATGAGTCAATTGAATCTGCCTGGCTGCACAATCAAGCTGAGCCTTGTGCTTAGAAAGCCAATCCATCCCGAGAATAAGATCAATATCCGAGTTACCAAGGATCATTGGAGAAGCCAGAAACTTGAAATCACCCATCGAGATAGAAATATCCGGAACCTCGTAGTTAGCGAGCAAACATCTACCCGGAGAGACAACTGCTAACGTTTTATGCATAACTTGAGAAAACCACCCATGCTTAGATGCAAAAGGTCTCGAGATGAAACAATGCGATGCACCAGTGTCAAAAAGAACTTTTGCGGGAACATCGTTAACAGGAAGGTTACCCATGATGACATCTGACGAATCCTCTGCCTGAGCTGCATTCACCATATTAACCTTGGTGTACTTGGGGTTATGCTTGACCACAGCTGTACTTGCCGATCTCACAGGAGGAGGAGGAGGGAGACGCCTCTGATTGAAGCATTTGTTGGCATAGTGACCCTTCTATTGGCACTTGTTGCACGTGACCTCTGAAAGCGGACGGTGATACGGAGCACTCGATCTTGGAGCTTGAGACAAAGTCTTGTTCTGAAAGCCAGGGTTGGGTGGGTGGGAAGATCCACTGCCACCTTTGCTCTTCTGATACGGCTGACAAAACGGAGGAGGAGGAAGCCAATACTTCTGCTGCTTGGCCACTTGAGTAGAGGAAGAAGGAGTAGTGTCTCTGACTCGCTTCTTGGAAGCATCACACCTCAGTTGAGCAGCCTCTTGCTTCAATGCCATGTTGTAGAACTCATCGTACCTCAAGGGCTCAAAGAGAACAAGAGCTAGCTGGATTTCTTCTCTGAGACCACCCCTGAACTGGTATATCATGCTCTTCTCATCAGGGACGTCCTGCTTAGCAAAGCGGGCGAGCTTCTGGAACAACTTGTTGTAGTCATAGACAGACAAAGAGCCTTGCTTCAGGTTGCGAAATTCCTCATGCTTGCTTTCAACCACGCTCTGAGGGATATGATGAGCTTTGAAATCTTGACGGAATTCATCCCAGGTAATCACATGGCCTCCTCTGGAATCTTTGTACTGCTAGAACCACTCTGTAGCTTGGTCTTTGAGTTGGAAGGAAGCGAACTTGACAAAGTCCTCAGGCCTGACGTTACTGCACTCGAAATGCTTGCACAAGTCCACTAGCCAATCGTCAGCATCAGTTGCCTCAACACAATTGCTGAAAGTCTTTGGCTGATTTACAAGGAACTGGTTGAGTGTAGCAAAGTGATTCTGATTGTTGCCTTGGTTGCCTTGGTTCCCTTGATTGCGCTATTGAAGAATTTGCATGATCAACTGCGTGTTTGCATTGGTTGCGGCCATAACAGCTTGCCATGCCTCCGGAGGAGGTGGAGGTGGTGGCGGATTAGGATTCGGAGTCGTGCGCGTTGGAGGAGCCATCCTGAAGAGGTTGACATCCATTAGCACATTGATAGACAAATATTGAAGCTGAATCCAACGGAATGAAAATTGCAACATATAGTCTTCACATCCGAACAAAATGAACGAATGCATTCCACTTGAAATGGTCACATATCCATAAATTGAGAAGCCACTTAGAATTTAGGTAGAGGAATAAATCAACAATGTACGAATCAAGAACGAATACTCGGTAAGAAATCCCAATCTGAAACCAAATATCCGTGGAAGAAGAACTAGAGATACAAGAATTCCCACCTATGAAACTCCTGAACCTTTCTGGTTATGCAATCAGGTGTTGGGGATATAGGGGAAGCATAATATCTCACCCAAATCTAGCAAATCCTAGATCCAGCTGTATCCATCCTTCAACACATAACCGAGAAAAACTTCGGAAACCATCTACCTCAACCTTCGAAAAGCATCCGTTATACAAGTTATGGCGATACTCCTGAACTCCCGCCCCAGTACTGGGTGGCGTCGAGGTTATCTCACCAACGAACTGCATAAAAGAGATTTTCGATGTCGGCATACTAAACTCAGGTATTCCAGAACTGTAACGATAAAATTGTGATGACAACACCTCGGAGCTCAACTCCCCGGGACACTGCCACAACCCCTAAAGATAGGAGGCACCAAGAACAATGTTCTCGTCACAAAACCATCGGAACGATTCCAAGATACCCGCGTGATCCTAAATTTTTTTTAGTGAAATTTGAGAATAGAAGAGTCAAAACTCTATGTCAGGATGCCTTACCAGAGCGATGAGGAGACTGGGAAGTAAAAAGAATTCCTAAACTCTCCGATATATAATTCCTAAATGACTCAAAACATTTTTCTAGACTCAACAACGGCTGCTAAAAATGATCAAGCAGTGGGGGCTCCTAAGGTCAGGGAAGGCTCTGATTACCAACTTGTAACGCCCTTGATGCAGCTATATCTCCCACGTGTCGAGGCACGACTTAGAGGCATAACCGCATTGAAAGCAATGTCGCAAGTTAGGCAATCTTCACAACATCCCATGTAATATATAGATAATAAAAGGGGAGATACATAGTTGGCTTAGACTCGCCACGTCAATCAAAGTACATAAATAGCATTACATCATCCAAACACTCATGGCCCGACTACGGCGCCAAAATAAAAGATCAACCCAACATGCGACACGGTCCCGATCGCCCCAACTGGGCACCACTACTGATCATCAGGGAAAGTAACATAGTAACGGCGTGAGTCCTCGTCGAACTCCCACTTGAGCTCAAGCGCGTCATCTGGAACGGAGTCATCAGGCCCTGCATCTGGTTTAATAGTAATCTGTGAGCCACAGGGACTCAACAATCTCGCACCCTCGCGATCAAGACTATTTAAGCTTATAGGTAAGGCAAGGTAAAATATGTGGAGCTGCAGCAAGCGACTAGCATATATGGTGGCTAACCTGTTCGCAAAAGAGAGCGGGAAGAGAGGGCAAGGTGCGAACGAGTAACTAGAGAGCAACCTGCGGCAAGCATTACTCCAACACCGTGTTTTCACTTCCCGGACTCCGCCGAGAAGAGACCATCACGGTAACTCACACAGTTGATTCATTTTAATTAAGTTAAGGTTCAAGTTATCTACAATCGGACATTAACAAATTCCCATCTGCCCATAACCGCGGGCACGGCTTTCGAAAGTTCAAATCCCTGCAGGGGAGTCCCAACTTAGCCCATGACAAGCTCTCACGGTCAACGAAGGAATAGACCTCCTCCCGAGATATTCCGATCAGACTCGGTATCCCGGTTCTACAAGACACTTCGACAAGTTAAAACAAATCCAGCAACACCGCCCGAATGTGCCGACAAATCCCGATAGGAGCTGCACATATCTCGTTCTCAGGGCACACTCAGATTGTCCAAACTTTCGATAGGCCAGCCCAGAGTTGCCCCTGGTGGCCACCGGCGGCTGACGAGGTGGACCAACACTCAGAGGAGCACTGGCCCGGGGGGTTTAAAATAAGATGACCCTCGGGCTCCAGAAACCCAAGGGAAAAGAGGCTAGGTGGCAAATGGTAAAACCAAGGTTGGGCATTGCTGGAAAAGCTTTACTCAAGGCGAACTATCAAGGGGTTCCCATTATAACCCAACCGCGTAAGGAACGCAAAATCCGGGAACATAACACCGATATGACGGAAACTAGGGCGGCAAGAGTGGAACAAAACACTAGGCGAGAGGCCGAGCCTTCCACCCTTTACCAAGTGTATAGATGCATTAAGATAACAAGGCAATATAATGATATCCCAACTAGTAAATAATGTTCCAACAAGGAACGGTCTCCAATCTTCACCTGCAACTAGCAACGCTATAAGAGGGGTTGAGCAAAGCGGTAACATAGGCAATCAACGGTTTGCTAGGACATGGTGGGTTAGAGGTTTGACATGGCAATTTGGGAGGCATGATAAGCAAGTGGTAGGCATCGTAGCATAGGCATAGCAAAAGAGCGAGCATCTAGCAAAGCAAAGATAGTAGTGATTTCGAGGGTATGATCATCTTGCCTGCAAAGTTGTCAGAGTTGACTGGATCCTCGAAAGCAAACTCAACGGGCTCCTCGTTAGAGAACTCGTCTCCCGGCTCTACCCAAACAAGACAAACAAGCAACAAGGACACAATCAACCACGTGCAAAGCTCAAACAATATGATGCAAACATGGTATGCTATGCGGGATGCGATATGTGATGCATATGCAAGATTTGACAAGGAATAAATGAACCTAGCCTCAACTTGGAATATCCAAGTGTGCCACTGGAAAGATGAGATGAAATCGCTTGAAAACGATATAAAGATCACCGAAATCGGAGTTACGGTTTGGAAATGGCAAGCAATTCAAATATGACACCGGTCTGCGATTTACAGCAAGTAGTCATCTAAATGCAACAAGATGAACATGCTACAACACTTAAACATGGCAACAAAATACATGGCAGGGATCCATTCATGATGCTTAACAAAAGATGAACACTGAGCTATGGCCAATTCATCCATGAACAGGTTCAAACAAGCATAGCAAAAAGGCATTTGGTAAACAGATTTCAGACTTAGTGAAATTAACACTTGTCTGGAATTTCAGATCTGATAGCACACTTTGGAGCATGAAAACTATATGCTACATGACCTGAACATGGCAAAGTAAAGCATGGCATGGAGATACTCAAAGAGATTAACAAAAGTCCCTTAGTGACCTTGAGCCAAAAGGGATCAGAAAATACATTTGCAAGCATGTGAACATGGCAAAAACATAATCAGTTCTTAGACTTAGTGAAAAACTGGAGCATGAAAATTAGATATCAAGTAAGCATGTTTATGAGCTCGATGCACTCACTACAGAGCAAGTCATGACAATCTAAGCATACACCCATCAAAAATACACAAAATACAAGCTAGACATGGCAAGAACAATAACATAGCATGCACGTATCAACTACAACATCCTCGGTAAAATCTCTAACAAGTAGACAATCTGCCCAGATTCACGAAATAGCAAAAGTAGAGCTCGATTGACTCAAGCTAGGGTGCTCCGTAATTGCAAAAAATGGCATGGATGGATAGAGCACTACAAGATTAACATAACATCCTTACTGATCATCCTCAAAAGAGGCACGGATCACTAGGAAACAACATGAACATATGGCATAATGAGATAAACAGTCCAAGGACTTAGTGGAAATGCTAAGTCCCTGAAATCAACCTTAACGAATGCACCACTTTGCAAGCTTGTGCTAGTCACCACAAACATCACAAAAATACCTGGGTTGCACCTCTGGATAGATGGCAAAACATATAACAAAACTCATGAAGAGCTCAGGGGCATATCATGCACACAATAATCATGGCAAAAATGACAAATATCTAATTGGAGCAGCATATCTGACAAATATCTCAAATAGCATTCTTCTAACAGCATTTCGGGCATCAAGATGAACTCAAATGAAAATGATGCAATGAGATGAAATGATTTACTCTCTGAGATGAACATTTTGATATGCTATATGTCCAAAACGGAGCTACGGATGCAAAGTTACGATGCGATGAACATAGCCAAATAATTAGGGTTTCGGGCAAAAAGTCAACCCGAGACAAATCTCAGATCTAGATCCGGCCGGGCGCGGTTTACGAGGATTGCCGGAAGGACTTTTCACCGGGGGCGGGGACGACGCAGGAGCTCGTTGGAGGCCGCCGGAGGAGGAGAAGACGACCGGGGTGGCGGTGGCGATGGCGGTGGCCGGCGAGGCAGGTCCGGCCGCCGGAGGAGGAGCGGGCGGCGCCGACTTCCGGCGAAGTGACGGCCGCCGGCGGAGGAGCGGGCGAACACCGGCGAGGAGGCGGCGGATGGCGGCGGGCGAGGCGAGCCGGGAGGCGGCGGGGCGCGCGGGCCTCGCGGGTGGTGGGTTATGCTTGACCACAGCAAAATGTTTCAACACCGGGTGGTGGGTTAGCAGCAAAAAAAGAGGCTGGTTGTAGCACAAAAGCAACGTGGTTTGTAGCAAAAAGAACACCGGTGGTAGCAAAAAAAAAGTCGTCGTTGCCGCCTCGACTACATCGTATCTCTGTCCATGAATGGATGTAGCAAATTTTCTAGCCGTCTCGCGCTGCTCCCCTCTGGTGGACGTCTTGTCGCTCCTGGTCGCCGCCTGTTGTAGCAAAAACGCGTTGCCATCATCGTCGCCGGTTGTAGCTCGCCGTGAAGGGTCCCTACAAATTGAGTCGCTGGTTGTAGCAAACGACGTCGCTGGTTCCAGCAAAAATGGCATCGTCGCAGGTTCCAGCATTTTGGTTGAAGCTTTCTCGGTCTCTGGTAGAAGCTTTTTCATCTGCAAGATGAAGCTTTTTTTAAACGGTTGCAACTTTTCATGTGTACCTAAAAAGCGATTGAAACTTTTGCGATGGCTGGCTAAAGATTTTCAATCTCTGGTTGAAGCTTTTTCATCTCCGGGATGAAGCTTTTGTTAAAACGGTTGCAGCTCTTCATGTGTTCCGAGTCTGGTTTGAAGCTTTTTTATCTACTAGATGTAGCTTTTTGCATTCATGGTTGTAGCACGAGCATTGCCATTTGCAGCTGCAGTACCAGTACGTCCGCGCGGCCGCCCGTTACTGGTTCTAGCAAAACCAGTACGCGATTGCAGCTCCCTCCCCAGTCGGTTGTAGCTTTTGTCTGCTCCACCGCCATGGCTGCCGTTCGAGGTAGTGGCTCGTCCCATTGATTCTCGCCGTTGGCGCTCTGAGTAGCTGGAAAAACAGTGGTGGATGTGGTCGAGACCCAACGGTGGCGGCGCCCTCCGGCGACCGGCCGGCGAGGCGGCGGGGCGCGGGGCGACGGAGCT
>NC_041390.1:88666274-88734194 GCF_002162155.2 Triticum dicoccoides
CGGGTGCGCGCAGCCCTCCGGCGACCGGCCGGCGAGGCGGCGGAGCGACGGAGCTCGGGGGTGCGGCTCGTGGGCGCGCGCAGACTGCGTGGGCACGACGGGAGAGAGGATGGATAAAATGCACGGGTCCACACCGGGAAAAAGTTGCTATATATACGTGTTGTGTTCCGCGTGACGAGGCGGAATTTCCTAACGGACGCTCGCTGCATTAAATTGTCGAGGCTTCGCACAGAGGTGACCAAACTAGCGATCAAGACGGGCTAGCCCAATTACGAAATAGTGCACGCGCTACAGCTTCCGGTTTTGGGAACATTCTAGAAGGTTCTTGAACCGGGTTTTCACTGGTTTTTCTGTTTGTTTTCTTCTTTTTCTTTTTCTTTATTTGTTTTTCTTTTTCTTTATTTCATTTTCAATTCCTTTTTCTTCTCTATTTATTTCTTTTTGTTCTCAAGAATTTCAAATTCTTTTCCAAAATTCTAAGAATGTTCCGAAGTTCAAAAATGTTATTGTTATTAATTTTTGTTTACAAATTCAAAAAATGTTCTTCATTTTCTAAAAAATGTTCCCATCTTATATAAAATGTTCGCTTTTCAAAAAATGTCTGTAAGTTCAAAAAATGTTCATGTTTTCAAATTATGTTTGGGAGCTTCAAACAATCTTCCAATTTCAAAATTTGTTCAACAATTTCAAAAAAAGTTCATGTTTTCAAATTTTGTTGGGAGTTTCCATAAATGTTTCTGTTTAGAGAATTGTTCGCAAATTCAAAAAAATGTTCATGTTTCAATTTTTGTTCGGAAGTTTCAAAAAGTGTATGCAAGTTTTAAAAACTTTTCATGTGTTCAAGTTTTGTTCAGGAGTTTCGAAAAATGTTCCCAATTTTAAAAATTGTTCGAGTATCCAAAAACTATTTTAAAATTTGAAAAATGTTCGGGTTTTCACAGAAAACTTTCACGTTTTCTCTTTTTGGGAGATTTTACAAAAATGTTCCCGTTCTCAAAAAATGTTTGCATTTTTTGAATTTATGAGTTTTTCAAATTCTATTCAGAATTTCTAGAAGTGTTCGCTGTTTCATACAACCTTCACGTCTTTTTCTCAAAAATAACATTTTGCGTACAAAATTTAAAAGACGTTCGGATATGCACTCGGTTTTATTCTTAACTAGGAAAATTGCCCGTGCGTTGCAACGGGAGAAAAAAATAACTCGTACACTCTCATTTTTGTACAGTATAAGATGTGTGATTAATTAGACCAATCGTAATCCCCGGACAAATGGCTTACATATTCTGACTAATGTTTGTGTGGTTTCTTGATCTTTGATCTTTTTATCACGCCTCGGGGAGATATCACATATGCCCTGCGTTGCAACGAGATTCTTTTGTCATATACTCCCTCCGTTCCTAAATATTTGTCTTTCTAGACATTTCAAATGACTACTACATACGGATGTATGTAGACATATTTTAGAGTGTAGATTCACTCACTTTGCTCCGTATGTAGTCACTTGTTGAAATGCCTAGAAAGACAAGTATTTAGGAACGGAGGGAGTATTAAAACTTAATGAGAATTATATGTGCAAAATACATTAGCAGTTCATGGAAAATTTAATATATCAGTGATATCTTATAGATTATATACACTTCAGTGTCTACCCTCCCGCAAAATCAATTCTAAAATTCTACTGCTTGTGGATTTTCAAGCTTATAGTTGTACTTTTTGTGCTTGGCGATTTGATAAAGGTCTTTAATACTAAAATCCTCATTTATTTGCATGCGTTAAAAAATCTACACGTTGAAATCCTATCCTACTGCTTCAATTCTGTAAATGATGAGATATAAGTAGACTAATTATTTTTTACGTGATCCCATATTCAAATTTTATTATCTCAATGTGAGTTATTCTTTTCTAAAAAGGAGTCTAGTTTCTTAGATCTTCCTTGGTCATTATACCCGAATATGGCTATGTTTGTAGCAAAAAGGAAAAGACACTCAAATGTGTGGGTCTTTTTCATGTAGAGCATGCAAGTTTGAATGTGACCCCATTCAAATGTATAGTTAATTTTCTCATGATGAGTATGCAGGTTTACCATGTTTCCAGCAATTTTGTAAGTGACTTGTACAGCTAGCTAAAGGTAAATCAGCAACCCACGCCAACTTCCCATGGTGACACTCATATGCAACAGGCGCACAGTCACGTCCTAGTTGGTTCTGTCATGTTATGTTGACAGCGCATACGTGGCTGGCTCCGATCCTCACGTCCATCGGCCGCCTCGTCAGATCCGTGTTCTCGCCTCCTTACTTCTAATCTAAGGCCTGATTTTCTGCTGCATAGAGGCCTCCTTGCTCCCCCATCCGACCTCGTTTCTCCCTTTCCTCGGATTAGATGTGCCAGCTTGTTGATTCTCCGAACCCACGTATATTTAAGAAGATGTGATTTGTTGCCGAAAAGCGATGCGGTACTATTGAAGGCGAACCCTATTTTCTAGCAGATATGTGATCTAGTTCAGTTGGTGCGAGCCTTAAACTTTGAAGAAGAGGTCCTGAGTTCGATCCCACTTCACGCGGCCAACATTTTTTAATATAGATATAGATATGTTGTGCTGCGTTAAAACCAGGAATCTCTCTAGCTGAACTGGCTAGCTGTATATCTTTGAAGCGTCTGGTCTCAGGTTCGAACCCTGCTTAGAGCATATTTCTTCTCGAACGCTGCATTTTTCGTTCCGTGCTGGTCGCTATGGGCCAGCCCAGTCGGGAGACCCGCCTGTGCGTCCGGTCGACATTCTGCCGCTCTGGCCCAGTCGGGAGACCCGCCTGTGCGTCCGGTCGACATTCTGCCGCAAAGAGCGGCAGATAGGAGCTCTCTGACGAGGCAGGAGCCGGCCGAAGTTTCAGCCGGTGCGCCGGATCTAAAGACTTCCCTTTGGGCTTTGGCCACTCAAACGTGCGCGTCAAGTTGGTCGGCCTGGCTCAAACCCAAGTTACCAGCGACCGTCGTCGAATCGAGCCATTAGGCAGCCAGCTCTCGCTTCATCGCCAACACGTCGGCCCAACGCCCCATTGCCTAGCGCGGTCGCTCCACGGCACTGGAGCAGGGCGGCGCCCCAGCAGCAGCGGCGGCGCGCGCCGCGCTCGCCGGCCCGGCCCTTCTCCCCGCGCTCCGCTTCCCCGCGTCGCCCGCCTCTGGTCGGCAGCGCCTCGCCCGCAGCCTCCTCTGCTCGGTTCCTCCCAGCTGGCGCCGAATTCCCTGCTCTAGGTGAGCAATCTCGTCCGTCATCTCTCCTCCAGTTCCGCCGTTAGTTCGGTTCGCCGTATCCGTTTGTGCTCGACGTATCGGGATGGACCTGGGGCCCTATGCTGCAATTCTGGTTGATTCAGCGAGACGAGTTTAGACTTCAGATTAGATTAAAAATCCTCTGTGGCGCTTGTTTCTCTGTTTTGTTTCCAGGTTGTAGTTGATTTTTTTTAGGAAGAAAAAGGGAAAACTATGCCAGTGTTTGTAGTGATTGTCATGGCCCGTTGTTGATTATTTTGTTGGTGACCTAATAATACCTGAAGGCAGATAAGTAGGCATCATCCTCTTTGCTTTTCAGTTTTAGATACCTGTTGATTTGCCATCCTGAGCATTGCTTCCTTCTCATTGTGAACCGAGGCCAATCATGTGAAATTGTGAATACATTCACATTCATTGGGCTATTTACCCAAGGGTGGTGACATGGGTAAGATGTATGACTGCCTGTGTACTAGCCTATTAGTTTGTACTTGAGTAGTTCAGTATCTTTATTTGAGTGTTGATAAAAGAATACCTGGCGATCAATCAAAATTTGGGAGTTGCACTTGCGGTTAAATGTCCTTTGCACGTTGCTACTTGCTAGTGGATTTGCTTCTGCATTGCATCTTTCTATAGTTTGCACGGAACCATTGGTAATTTCTAGGCACTATCTGATTTGGTTTTTATACTGACCACACCGTTGCTGTATGGAAAGTTGTTGATTTTGCAGTTGGTGCCATATAGATTGATAGTGTAATCCCGTGTTCCCTTTCTGGCAAATACCTTTGGCTGAATTGTTTTTTTCAGTCTTACCTTGTATGCAGAACCGCTAATGCATGATGTTTGACTTGTTTTAATCTATAGGTGTCAGAATCTCTTCGCTACAGCTTTAGGGATGTCGTCCTCTTCCACAATAGAGGGCAAGGATGGCGAGTTCACCGAGGTTGTGGTAGTGCGGCATGGCGAGACTTCCTGGAATGCCTCGCGCATCATACAGGTGATCACAATTGCTGAATACTCCCGTATGTTTTTTCATTGAATTTAGAGCTTGGTACTATGTACTGTTAAAAGATAGGCGAGCCAGCCGGCTGATCTGGCCTGCGGATCAGCCGGTTCGTGGGACATTGGATCAACCCCCTTCTAAAGGCCAGGATGCAGCTTATATATGTCGTATTGTTTCTTCTGTTACAGTCCATGCTCAGTTGCATGCATACATTTTTTGACTTTTTTCGTCCTCTTTGGCCTGGAACCCTGGTTCTATACGGGTGCCCCTTTGCAACATGAAAACTACACACGAAAAGCTTGCATAGGATGGAACAGGGTTTGTCTTTGTCTCTACGAGCATGCCATTGAGCTCTTGGCTATTTCTTGTAAATTCAGAGCATGTCCAACTCTAGACGTTTACATAGATGATAGAAAACAAAATAAATATTGTATAATAAAAAATTCACCGAAACACTCTATTTCTATATTGAGCCCTAATTACATGCTTTCAGTAACGGTAAAACCGGTCGGAAAACCAGTCCCTGCACACAATATTTTAACTTGTGCGGAAAAGTGCTCGACACCACTTTTTGCGTCGATGCCACGTGCGACGCTAGGATTGGTTGGCCCAACTATCCATCGGCCAGGATATCACTCCCAGCGCCCTCTCCTAGCACCCGTGTCGGGCATGCTCTTCCAAGTTGGTCACTAGCAAGCATGATTTTGCCCCTCAAGCGTCATGACTTTGGCTTACAACATCGGTAGCATGGCTTCCTAGCATCACAATTCCGGCTTTGCTGCAGCAGCATCGTCCATCCTTGTAGCGGTGCGCGTTATTGCAGCATTGTTGGTCCATCTTTGCAGCATTCCGTGATTCGGCTTGTAGCATCGCTAGTTCAGCCTTGCAATGTCACAATTTCACCTTGCAGCAGCGGTGGCCCCACCTTGCAGCGTCGTGTGTCTCGACTTGCAGCATCGCCGATCCGGTCTTGCAATGCCATGATTTCGGTTCTGCAGCATCGATGGCACCGTTTTGCACCGTCATGTGTCTTGATCTGCAACATCGCTGGTCTGGCCTTGCAACGTCACTATTCCAGCTTTGCAACAACAGCTGCCCACCATGCAACGCCAAGCGTCTCGATTTTCAGCATCACCCGCTAGGCATTTCAGCATCGCTATTCCAACTTGCAGTAGCGACAATTGTCCTTGAAGCGGCGTGTGTCCGGCTTGCAACGTCGTGCAACATCGATGCACGGTGGCCCGGCTTAGAAAATGAAACAATGATCAGCCTTGCATGTTGAGCGCTTGCAACATCACGTGATCGGCGAGAAATTGGATGATGAGGACGTTGTCTCCCAACTGCCTAAACGCGAATTTGATTCGGTAGTCTCGGCGACGTGCTCGCTTGTGGAGCTTATATTGGTTAGTGAGCTGTACGACCAACTTGTTAGTTTTGAGACGCCATATCCATGCGTGGCAGAAGGTCGCAGCCCTCTGCAAACGCCGCTGCCCGCGGCGGCCTGACAAACCACAAGTCTGAAGGACCACCGCAAGCACGCAGTGGTGGTAATGGAAACAACAACCACCACCACGACAACTTTAGCAACAACTTTGTCGGCTCCCATGGCAACTCTAGAGGAGGTGATCACCCTGACGGTACAATACACGGTGTGGCCTCTGGAAGGGAGCCCGGCAACATGCCTGCCTCGGGGCCCATGAAGCTTGGTGAAGGTCCAACTACAAGAGGGGATACCGAAAGCCCGTACGCGCTGCTATGGATCATCTTGGCGTGCAAGCCAAGATGGCGGCAACTTAGATCAGATCGATCTCCTGTAAAACCCTAGCCCCCGTCGTCTATATAAGGTGGGGTCTAGGGGTAGTCATTCCCATCTACATTGGTAGAACCATAGTCTCATACTTCATCCTCCATGGTAATTCTCGCACGAGGTACCCCATCATGAATACAAACCAAAAGTAGAACGTAGGGTGTTACTCCGTCCCGGAGTCCCGAACCTGGGTAACTTCTTCGTGTGATCTCCAATCTGATACTTCCGGCGACGTTCGCCACGGTACTGACCGGTTTATGTACCGTCAGTTGGCGCCAGGCACGGTGACAAAAGTGGCCGGAAGCCCGGAAGTACCAGATCGGATGTCACACGAGGAAGTTACCCAGGTTCGGTCCTCCGGGGAGGAGTAACACGTTACGTCCTGCTTTTGGTTTGTATTCATGGTGGAGTACCTTGTGTTGGATTACAATGGAGGATGAAGTATGAGATTACTGAGAGTGGTTCTACCAAAGTAGATGGGAACGATTGCCCCTAGCCCCCACCTTATATAGATGACGGGGGCTAGTGTTTTACAGGAGATCAATCTGATCTAAGTTGTTGCCATCTTGGCTTGCACGCCAAGATGATTCATCGCAACGGGCTTCCGCGATCCCCTTTTATAGTTGGACCTTTATCAGCATCATGGGCCTCAAGGCAGGCCTGCTGCCATCCCCCCTTCCCGGAGGACACCTCCGGTGTATTGCATTGACAACAGGGCCAAAGAAACAAGGGCGATGACTTTAACAACAACTCTGTCGGCTCCCACGGCCACTCTGGAGGCGGTGATCACCCAAAGGAAGAACAACGGGGCCAAGGCTATGCCAACAATTACCTTGTCTCAATTCTCCAAAGTTTAGTGACAAATTTGTCGCTAGGGCCACCCTACATGGAAGTGTTGAGGAGGTATGGTTGCTCCTATGGTGGATAAAAAAAGAACATGGGGCAACCACAACATTGTACGCTATTGACATGAATTGGTAAGTGGACACGGGAGACACATTCCACATCACCGCCAATCTCAACCAATTAAACACTCGTGACCGCTACAATGACAATGAACAAGTCCAAGCCGCCAGGTATGGGCATTAGTCATATCGATTATTCATCAATTCAAACACCAGACCGTCCTCTCCACCTCAAAGATATTCTTCATGTTTCTCAAGATAGTAGAAAGCCTTGTATCCGCTAGCAGACTTGCACGTGATAACAATGGCTTTCTTGAGATTTAGGGGCTGTTTGGATTAGAGCCCCGAGCCGCCGTGCCAAAAAATAGGCGTTGATTGAGCAGTTAGTTGCGCGTTTGGTTGGATGCCGATAAATTGGCGTGCCCCCGCTCGCTTGGCTTCTTAGTTCAATTTCACGCCAACGTTTTGGCGAGAAGCGGGCGCCCAATTCCTTCGCCAATTATTTGGCACACCCGTGAATTGGCAGGGCTCGCCCCGGCGGCAACCAAGAGCCCCTTATCCTTGCTCTTTTTTATCAAGGATTAGGAAACAAGAACTTTGCTTCACGGCAGGGGTACGAGAAGATTATACCCCCTCCAGGCCACTTCGTTAACTCAAGGAAAAGCGTGTTTAGTGTCATCAAACCATCTTTGGAGAGATGACATTGTCGTCTAGATCATCTACCGTCATCTATAGTTACGCAAGTTGTTAGTCGCAATAATCTTCCATGTGCTAGCGAGTCGAATAAAAACACCAT
This sequence comes from Triticum dicoccoides, assembly GCF_002162155.2. Taxonomy (NCBI): domain Eukaryota; kingdom Viridiplantae; phylum Streptophyta; class Magnoliopsida; order Poales; family Poaceae; genus Triticum; species Triticum dicoccoides. The sequence continues at coordinate 88,674,050 of NC_041390.1, forward strand.
GCGTGATACGTGTCAAAAAGCCAAGAGTCATAAATTACCATATTGTAATTCGATTAGTGAACTAAGTGCTCCTTTAGAGCTTATATTTTCTGATGTTTGGCGCCCTGCGCTTGAGTCTTTTGGATGGAAGAAATACCATGCTAGTTTTATTGATGATAGCAAGTTCACATGGATTTATCTAATCAAACACAAATCTGAAGTATTCCAAATATTCCATGATTTTCAAGCTCTCGTGGAACTACAATTTAGTAAGAAAAATCTTGCTATTCAGTCTGACTTGGGAGTAGAGTATGAAAAACTCTCTCTCTCTCTCTTTTTTTACCAAAATTGGTGTCTCTCTCATCCACACACTCATCAAAAAAATGGCTCTGCTGAGCGAAAACACCGTCACATTATTGAAACAAAATTGTCTCTTTTAGCTGAAGCTTCCATGTTCCTTGAGTTTTGGATGAAGCTTTCAATTGCCGCCACATATCTTATAAATCATGTACCTAGTAAACTCAACAATTTTGAGACTCCACTAGAACGTCTGTATTATCACAAACCTGATTTATTCATGCATAGATGCTTCAGCTAACAGTGGTCTATTTGAACAATGTGGCGTTTTCGCGCATCAGAGCCATTTTGTTGATGTGCGTGTGGAAAGAAACATGATGGGAGATGCCAATTTTGGTAAAAGGAAGTTTGAGTTTTTCATACTCTCCTCCCCAATCAGATTGAAGAACAAGAATTTTCTTGCTAAATTGTCGCTCAATGAGAGCTTGGAAATCGTTGAATTTTTCGAACACTTCAGATTTTTGTTTGATTAGATAAATCCGTGTGAGCTTGCTAAATCATCAATAACATAATATTTCATTTGTCCAACAGACTCATGCAAGGGCCCAAACATCAAAAAATATAAGCTCTAAAGGAGCACTGGATTCACTAATCACTCGGATATGGCAATTGATGGCTCTTGCCTTTTTGACATGCATCATACATAGTGGTTTTATTCTGACTCACTAGCACATGGAAAGATTATTATGACTGACAACTTGCTTAACTATAGATGACGACAGATGACCTAGAAGGCAATGCCATCTCTTGAAAAAAGGTTTGGTGGCATTGAACAAGCTTTTTCTTGAGTTTCTCTCGGGGGTGGGCTGTGTGGCATGACGAGCTGCGAGGCCATCCCCTGATTTGCTTGAGGCTGGTTATTGCTGCATGACTCATATAACTGGCGAGGAGCTGGTTCATAGGTGCTTGGCCTGCGCGGCTCTCGATTGTGGTTGCTTGACCTGTGGCTCTGATGGGAGGCCGTGCTGACCAAGTCACCAGATGCCCTGGCGTGGCTCTTGGATAGCTTGTAAAATTGTTTCCGGAGCTTGTAAAATCTCCGAGGTCACCAGTTAGGGTCCGGGAAGATCCAAGTGCTCCCTGGACACTATGTCCGACCCTGAGTTCGGGGGGCGCGGAGTCCCACCCAAAGGAAGGGTATCCGACTCAAGGGATTCGGAGGTCCGAACATAGCTAGTCCTTAATTCAGGAGAAGAAGTGTCTTCGGCTCGTTCCTCGACGACCGCTACCAAGTGGGTGATTGGCGGGAGATTGATTTCCCTCTGGTCAGGTTTAAGCCTGATCCGATCATAGGCCGTTGAAAGCCCCAGGGCGGCGATGCAATCTAGCAGCTCGTTTAAGGACGAGATGTCCGCTGGATCCATCTTTTCGGAGTATTCGAGACCGATGCAGGGGTGGTGTTTGGCGATCGCGGGGGACACTGTCGGCTTGATGGCCATGCGGGCACCCACGGTGAAACCGCCGAGCTAGAGGACCTGTCCTGAAGCTAGGCTCCTTCCAGAAGTGATATCGCCGTTGATGACAAGGCGAGACATAGATCGCTTTTCGTGACCACACAACGGAGCTCTCAATGAAAGCACCATTGTCGGTGTCTAAAACCGGCAGATCTTGGGTAGGGGGGCCCAAGCTGTGAGTCTAAGGATCAATGGTAACAAGGGACAATGGGGACACGGTGTTTACCCAGGTTCGGGCCCTCTCAAAGGAGGTAAAACCCTACGCCCTGCTTGATTGTATTCGATGAGTATAGGGGTTACAAGAGTTGATCTACCTCGAGATCGTAATGGCCAAACCCTAGCTGTCTAGCCTATGATTATTCTGATGCCCTCTGTGGACTAAACCCTCCGGTTTATATACACAACGGAGGGGCCTACGGTTGTACAAAGTCAGTTTACTGAGGAAAGGAGTATTACACCCGGACACCAAACTTGCCGTTCTACGCACATAGGAGTCCTACCCGGGCACGGAAGGTGGTCTTCTACCTCGCCTTCACCACCCATTAGTCCGGCCCATTTCAAAGAAACCGGACACCTGGGGACCCCCTAATCCAGGACTCCCTCAGGCATAATTATCTTGCATGATCACTGTTGTGTTGAGAGGCTCCATCCCTAGCTCAGATATCTCCTTGTCCGGATATCCATTGGGGAACCTCACATTAGTGAGGGCCCTTGCCGCTGCCTGCATATTCTTTGCCGGCGTGTGATAGGACACGGGCTTGGATCTACGGCGTTCTCGAGTGCTTGATCCATCCTTCTACTTTGGAGAGCTAGGGCGGTTGTATCTGCTGTCGGCATGGTCTTTTGATTTTTCTGGCCGAGACTGGAACTGCTCCTCAGACCTCTGCAACTCGGCTGCACTCTCACAACCCATCAGTCCGGCCCATTTCAAATAAACCGGACACCTGGGGACCCCCTAATCTAGGACTCCCTTAGGCATAATTATCTTGCATGATCATTGTTGTGTTGAGAGGCTCCATCCTAGCTCAGATATCTCCTTGTCCGGATATCCGTTGGGGAACCTCACATTAATGAGGGCCCTTGCCGCTGCCTGCGTATTCTTTGTCGGCGTGCAATAGGACATGGGCTTGGATCTACGGCATTCTCGAGTGCTTGATCCATCCTTCTGCTTCGGAGAGCTAGGGCGGCTGTATCTGCCGTCGGCATGGTCTTTCGATTTTTGTGGCGAGACTGGAATTGCTCCTCAGACCTCTGCAACTCGGCTGCACTCCTTTCCAAGCGTCTCTTTTCCTTTAACCTTGTTGAGGGTCGCCAAGATTTCACCCGGCTAGACTCTTGGGCCTCGTTGTCCAAGATCGGCTCGTCAATCGCTTCGATGTCATCATCATTGATTTCTTCCGCCTCACCGCTTTCCTCCTGGTTCGTATCCGATGTGCCTGCCATGTAGCAGGCCTTGATTGAGGCCGCCTTCCATGGTCTGTGAAGTGCCGCAGTTGGCGGGTGGCTATTGGCTTAGTCACCCATCTCCTCATACTTGTACCTGAATAAGGAGAGAATGTCAAAATTTATGTTCTGTTGCTCCTCGGTGTAGATTTAGATTGCCTGGTAGCTACAAACACATATTGGCCTTCTCTTAATTGAGCAAGCTATAGTAATTTAGTATTTCCAGCTTTCTCTTGCAAATGACCATGAATTTGTGATGGTGCTGAGCCAATTAGCAGTTTTGTAGTGTGTGTGAGCAAATGCCAACAAATAATAGCTTCCTAGGGCCATTTTCCCTTATCCGATTTTATAATCCGAATAAATAGGTAGGAGCAATAAATTTAATGGCATGATATGATTTTCACCTCTGGTGCGTATTTGCACATTACCCAACCCTCAACTGATCTGATATGTTATCCTACTCTTGTGTTAGGGGCACTTGGATGCAGAGCTGAATGAGATTGGGAGGCAGCAAGCTGTTGCGGTATTGTATGGCTTACTTATATTACTACTCCCTCGGTTCCTAAATATAAGTCTTTTTAGAGATTCCACTACGGACTACATACGGAGTAAAAGAATCTCTAAAAAGACTTATATTTAGGAACAGAGGTAGTACACGACATCTGGAGTAGCATTTTTTATGTGGAACTTGTGTGACTCTAATGCCCAGGTTGCTCATCGGCTGTCTAAAGAAGCCAAACCAGCTGCCATATACTCGTCAGATTTGAAGCGGGCGGCAGAGACTGCAAGAACAATAGCAAAAATCTGCAATTTACCAAATGTTTGTTCATTCACCTTGACCCTTTCTGTTATTCAAATATCTCGAGCGTACACCATGTTGTTGCCACGTAATTTGTGCAGTCTCTGCATCTCCGCACACCTTGACAAATTGCTTGATATAATATTAATGAGCAAACAATTTGCATTATAGGTTGTGTTTGATCCTGCACTTAGAGAAAGGCACATAGGAGATGTGCAGGGCCTGACGCTTCAAGATGCTGTCAAAGAAAAGCCAGAGGCTTACAAAGCTTTTATGTCCCACAAGAGAAACCAGCAAATTCCTGTAAGCATTCACATTTTTCTACTTTTGAGAAAATGTTTTATCAGTTGATTTTATTTTTTTGAGCTAAAAGTTGATAGTAGTTCACTGACCAGTGGAGAATGCTGTACTTAGAAATATTGCAAATACATGGTTGGTTGTAACCGTAGTCTTAAAGATGTCGCAAGTAGATATGCATCGACACTGCACCATTCAATGGCCTGCATGTAGTCAACCATTTTGTAGGCTTGAACATGTTGAACATGGATTTTTCTTCCAGTGGCAAGAACATTGTTCACTTAATATGACGTGCTCCTGAAATCCTAATGAATTGAGGTATTAATGCAAGTCACTGTTTTTGGTACCCTGCCGTAGACTTGCAGCTGTTTCTGAGGGCAACTTAACAGACAAAGAACTCTGCCATATCAAACTGTCATTTCTTATGAACTTACACACACAGCAGGTTCATATAGGTTTGTACATGAAAGACGGTTTTGTATTCTAGGTCGATTTTTATCATACAGGATGCTCATACAGCTTTTCCCTAACCAGCCGTATGCTTGTATCAGCCGCATGCGTTAGCTTGTCTTGAAAGATTTATTGTTCTGAATTTTTTGGGGCTTGTCCTTTCAGGGTGGTGGAGAGAGTCTTGATCAACTATCAGAGCGATGTGTCTCGTGCCTGTATAAAATAGTCGAGAAACATAGAGGTAAACTCCGGGCTTCAGACTTTTCCCTGCAAAAAAGCAAAACGAAACAAAACTGTGAGCTTCAATTTTTTTCTTTGACTTATAACTGGTAGTAAATCAGGCTATTATTTTGTAAACTTGTCAACCTGGATAAAAAATATATTTCAATCTCGAAAAAGAAAACCCTGAGAGTTTGCTCACCACCTATCAAAAGGAATGCTGTTCAAAGAAGGGGTTGGCTTATTGGCATCCTTTGGTTCTTGTGGGCTATGGCCTATGGGGGAAATACTGTGTTAATGTTTAAAACTTCAAATAACCGTTAAAGAGAAATATTTCTGACAAAAACTACCTGTTATGCATGAGATTGCTTACTTGGCTATGACCTTCTGAGCATTTCTGAACCTGCTTTTCTCATTTACTAACAGGGGAGCGAGTTATCCTGGTCTCTCATGGCGGAACCATCAGAGAGCTCTACAGGCACGCCAGTCCCATGCCGCTCCGCGGTAAGATACACAACACGTCGGTTACAGTCGTGCTCGTTTCTGGTGAGACTGGCCGCTGCATTGTTAAGATGTGTGGAGATGTTAGCCACCTTGAGGCCACCGGTGTTCTGGAGAATGCCTTTGGCGGCGACAAGTCTTCAGCCTAAGAGCACCCTACCTGCAGCAGTTCTTACATGTAGAGGATACAGATACAGTGCCATTTTTGTCTGTCATGATTTTGCTGTAACACATACGAATGCGATATATGGAGCGGATGCTACTTAAATACGGACACGAATCAGATGTTACCCAATTCGGAGCATATATGGATTTTAGAATTTAGTGATGTACTCCTCCATAAACTAATATAAGAGCGTTTAGATCACTAAACACTTATATTAGTTTACAGAGGGAGTATTATGTGGCACACTAAGTTAGCAACTGTGTGAAACAAAATTATCTACTCGTAACACTCCCTTCGTCCCATAATTTAAGATGTGTGTCAAAAAATGTCTTACATTATGGATGAAGGGAGCAGATGAATAAACAATACTCCTCCGTGAGGGAATAACTGTCGCTCAAACAGATTTAAACCCGAGGTGGGTAGGTTTTGCTACAAAGGAACCTAACCAACAATTTGCATAATATTTCCAAATGTAATCATACAAATACAAAAGTGAAATTTGACCACTTTTTATACTTTTATGTTGTACAATTGAGATTTGGGGCTAGAATTGCTTAAATTTGTAAGCATAATTTATCTTGAAATATGAATATCCACTTTCACATCCAGATTTTTTAAATTCTCTACTCCCTCTGTTCACTTTTATAAGGCTTTGTAGATGTTTCAGACACTGTGCAAAACAGCTCAATTTTACTTGTCTGAAACGACTTATAAAAATAAACGAAGGAAGTATCATATTTGTATTTATAAGATAAATTCAGATATTTTTCACATCAAGTTATATTTTTATTCTTTTTTTTTGCGGGCAGTTATATTTTTGTTTGGACAATGATGTCAAGCTGCTATACCGGTATTTCCCCGAAATACAACAATCGGGTATTCCAAATTATCTGGTGCTACTTCCACGCCTACAACTTGTTTTTTTTTTATGATTTGATCATTTGAAGATTGTTTTTTATTTAGGGACATTTGAAGATTGTTAATCCGCGTGTCACATGATATATGCGGTCAGTTATATAGGAGTATTAGCAAAATACAGCAAATAATTTAAAAACAATTTGTTTATGCTCCCAATACAACGGCAATTATCCGGTAACTTAGGGCCTGTTCTGAACTCCTCCAGCTTCTAACAATTTGTGTAATGGTCGATTATCCTTTGCTATCTAAACTATTTGTGTCTTTTATGTCAAACCTAGTGCTTGAACCTTCTTTATGACTATGTTGTTGAACTACTTGATACTATTTCATCTATTTATTATATGCATTGTGGAACCATCTTTATGTCTATGTTGTTGAACCTAGTGTTCGCTATTTATGTACGCATTATGTCTATGTTGATTCAATTGATGCTAACTTTTGTTTCATATATTGGTGGTTGTTTATATGCAGATGTCATCGGATAGTGAAAGTGATGATGACACAAATTATGAAAGAAAGAAAATTATGGTTTTCCAATTTCAACATGATATGGACATGCGTTGTTCGGGTGTGTCATCCATAGTTGGGAAGTATTGTAAAAGTTGAGTCATGAAGGCCGACCCCAGGACATCTAGGTTGAGTGGGTTTGAATGGTTGCAAGAGACTATTGGAACACCCGGAGAGACGTACACAATGTTGAGGATGAATGAAAATGTGTTTTTTGATCTTCATGACAAGTTGGTGGGGGAGTATGGCCTCAAAGAAACATGCTTCGTTACCACTTATGAGTCTCTAGCTATGTTCTTGTGGACCTTGGGAGGGTGCAAATCAAATAGGAGAACCCAAAACCGTTTCAAACATGGAGCGGATACAGTCCACCGAAAGTTCCATGAGGTTCTACAATGTGTGGTCAAGATGTCATCTCACTACATTAGGCCTCAAGACCCAAATTTTCGCATCGTGCATGATAGGATTAAGCGTGACAAAAGGGCTTATCCTCATCTCAAAGACTGCATTGGTGCAATAGATGGGACACATGTCAGGGCTTCTATTCCGGAAGGACCTTCAAAAGTAAGGTATATTGGAAGAACAGGTGCAACAACTCAGAATGTGATGGCAGTATGTGACTTTGATATGCATTTCACCTACGCTTCAATTGGACAACCGGGTTCTATGCATGATACAAGTGTGTTATTCCATGCAATCGAAAATGACAAGGCCACACTCCCGCATCCTCCAAAGGGTTAGCATTTCTTCATATTGCAACTTCTGTAATATATCCTCCAATTCACATGCATGTTTATTGTTATTGCAACTTATGCATCATAACCTTGAACTCACAATCATGTGTGTTTCTTTTTTGTATAGGCAAGTATTACCTAGTAGACGCCGGCTATCCTAACAGGGATGGCTATCTAGCACCATACAAAGGAGAACGCTATCATGTCCCCGACTTCCAGAAAGATGCACCCCCAACTACTCCTATAAAAAAGTTCAACCGGATCCACTCCTCCAAGCGCAATACCATAGAGAGAATTTTTGGTGTTTGGAAGATGAAATGGCAAATCTTGCTTAAGATGCCAAACTACTCAATCAATACACAGAAGATGATTGTTGCGGCTACTATGACACTACACAACTACATTCGCCTCCATGACAAAGAGGATCTCCACTTTCTTCGGTGTGAGAGGGATCCGGATTATGTTCCAACTATTCCAGATAGATACAAGAAATACGTTATTCCTCCAAATGCATCAGATGCTTCAACATCGGCGGAAAGTACTCCTAATATGGATTTGTTTAGGCATGAACTTGCTACCGCCATTGCTCTTAGTTGGTGAAGTAATCATGTTCATGTCTTTAGATGGGTGGCCATTTTAATTTGCAGAACTTATATGCAAATGAAGCTTTTGTTCTATGACAAAGGACAATACCTGTTATTCTAAATTATATAACCTGTCTTAACTAGGATAACTTGTCATAACTTGTACGTACTGATTTGTACATTGCCTATTGTTATAATCCAGTACGTCTCGTGTAGGATAATAGATACTCGGACATTTTTTGTACTCACCCAGAATTGGGTTATAGCAGAGTACGTGGTTGTAGGAAAATAGATACTCGGATAATTTTTGTACTCACCCAGAATCGGACTGCATGGTTCTTTGTACATCCCTCTATATACACTAAAAATACGCGGAAACTAGTCCCTGTGAAAAAAAAAACGCAGCAGTTTTCAGCCCAGATGTTCTCTGCCTACTGCAACCCAGCCCCTTTTTATCTCTATAAAACCAGCCAGGCCCGAGCTGGGCTGATTCCAGCCGGCCCATGCTCTAGCCGAACAGGCCAGCAGCCTCCCCAGCGGGCCAAATCGCTGGGAGAAGCTACGAGGTGCAGAACGCTCGGCAAATCGCTATGTGGAGTAGAAGCTAGCTTCAGGAAGCACGCTATATTCAGTTATTTTTTTTCTTTCAATCTTACCTTGTATGCAAAATCGCTAATGCATGATCTTTGGCTTGTTTTAATGCAGGTAGCAGATTCTCTTTGCTACAATCTGACAAAGTGGAGGGCTTGGAAGTCCGAGTTTCTTTCATGTTTGGACAACACTTGCTCTACTTCAGATCAATTGGATTGCCGGGAGAGTGTTCTCATACAACGAGAAAAAGGGATAAGCTTCTCTTCCATCACTTGCCACTGCTCAAGGTCAGCTCAAAGGCGGCTCTTGCTTCTGAATTTGGGCACGGCTGATAGGATCAGAAAGCTTGAGCCAAGATGGCGCTGCAGAACATTGGCGCTTCGAACAAGGATGACGCCTTCTATAGGTACAAGATGCCCAAAATGTTAACCAAAATAGAAGGCCATGGTAATGGCATCAAGACAAAAATCGTGAACATGGTTGGCATAGCAAAAGCGCTTGCCAGGCCTGCTTCCTACACAATGAAGTACTTTGGCTGTGAGCTTGGGGCACAGTCTAAATTTGATGACAAGACAGGGGTTTGCATAGTCAATGGTGCCCATGACACTGCAAAGCTGGCCGGTCTTCTTGAGAACTTCATCAACAAGTATGTTCAGTGTTATAAGTGTGGCAACCCTGAAACAGAGGTTGTCATCTCCAAGAAACAGACGCTATCTCTGAAATGTGCTGCATGTGGCTTCATCTCGGATGTTGACATGGACAAGGTCGCTACATTCATCATGAACAACCCGCCAGAACTGAAGAAGGGAGGCAAGGACAAGAAAGCTATGAGAAGAGCTGAGAAGGAGCGGCTCAAGGAAGGTGAGGCTGCTGATGAGGAGATGAAGAAACTCAGGAAGGATGGGAAGAAGAAAGGTGCTGCATCCAAGGACAGCACTGCAAAAGGTGTTGCTGCAAAGAAAAATGCTACTGCTGGTGGTTCTGATGAAGAACATGCAACCTCGTCAACTTATAGTCAAGCTGCGGACTTTGCAGCTGCTGCAGACGACGACTACGACGACGACGATGATGACGGTGTGGAGTGGCAGACTGACACGTCAGCAGAGGCTGCGAGAAAGCGCATGGAGGAGCAGCTGAGTGCGGCAACTGCCGAGATGGTTATGCTTGCCACCGAAGAGACAGAAAAGAAGAAGAAGCATGCCAAAATGACTCCATATGATGAACTGGTCGAGGAGATCAAGGCCAACGTGGGCAACGCTGCCACTGCAGCTCAGATCAAGGCAGTGCTGTCCTCCTCAACCCTCCCCGCCGCCAAGGACGCTATGGGCGCCCTCTTTGAGGCGCTCTTCCGCGGCGCAGGCAAGGGGTTTGCAAAGGATGTCAAGAAGAACAATGACTACCTTGCTGCTGCCGTGCCTGACGAAGGAGCCCAGATGCTGCTGCTCCAGGCCATCGAGGCGTTCTGCGGCAGGTGCAGCGCCGAGGCCCTGAAGGAGGTGCCGGTAGTCCTGAAATGCCTGTATGATGACGACGTCCTGGAGGAAGAAGCCATTGTCCAGTGGTACGATGAAGCTGTTGCTGCCGGCAAGGCCTCCCAGGTTGTGAAGAATGCCAGGCCGTTTGTGGAGTGGCTCCAGGTCGCCGAACCGGACGAGGAGTGAAGAGGCCGTGCCGCTTGAACCCGTTTATACGCTTTCTCTTTCTACCGCCTACTTGCTTTAGGTATCTTTTCATAGTGTTTGAAGTGTCCATTTTTTGGATCAGTATTTTAAGTGTCAGACGTTAAACACTTGAGTTGTTATGGTTGATTCTGTGTTGAATCGGTTAAAATATTTCTTTATAACAAATTATGTCTTTTGATAGTGCTTGAAGTGTCCATTTTTGGACCAGTATTTGAAGTGTCAGAGGTATGCGTGGTTTGCTGCATCCGCTGTGTCCTGTTTTCAACTATTTCTTATAACAAATTATTCAGAATTTGTACTTACTCTCGTTTTCCAAAATCATGCTTGCATTTACAGTTGTAACAATGGTGCCGTTTACTCTGCTGTTGCTGAACATAAGTTGTTGAACATTTGTAAGCAGACCACGAGTGTTGTGTGGTGCTGTCACTTGTTAGTTCCAAGAGCAGGAAAAAGAAGTACTCCCTCCGTCCCATAATATAAGAGCGCTTTTGACACGACACTGTAAAAAATGCTCTTATATTATAGAACGGAAGAAGCGATGCTTAATTATTTTCTCTTTATTCTTGAAGCATAACAAACTTCAAAATAATAAATAGACTTCTAACCAGTCTTTTAGATTTTGCCTTATGCGATTCCATGTTAACAGCCCACAAGTGGCAACTTTATGCTACGTTGTTCTAAAAAAACTTAAGGCTACGAGTGATACTCCTAGTCCCCGTTGGATTCTGCTGGTGGTTAAGCTGTCCCTCATGTTCAGTCAAGACGGACTTAGATTCAGTTAACGGACGGACTAGATCAAGTGCAATTATGAAGATCCAATGGCTCACATTTATTCGCCTACTAACTATATCGTGTCACCGTCTCTCTTGTACTATATTTTTTCTACCATTGTCGGGCTATATAAAAGTCGGCACCGTGAGGTTGTATCCTCATTACATTTTTTGGCAGATAGACTGTAAGGGATGCCCGTATAGTATATAATTGGTGTAACAAACCGAAATTACAAGTACCATACCTTGAACCTAGCTAGGTGGGAAAGCATCAGCCCCTTTCAACCACAAAACTATGCCTTAATATGTTGTACCCCCCTCATTCCCCATTTCGGAGATAACTCTATTATACTTTAAACATACTCCGGTATAAATGTTTTCTTGATCTGGATCGAAACCCTAGTTCATGTTCATTCCCAAATCCCACGACCCACTGCTTTGGGGCATGGCGATTGGTATCATGAGCGCAATCTCTCATTGGTGGCGTTTGCGACTTGGGAGGTCGTAGAAATTTCCCACCCTCCTCGCCCATTTTCTTGGTAGCGGTGGTGCCAGAGTTGATGGCGCTGGTGGCAGGGAGTTTTGAGGGGCGTTGGAGGCGGTAGACATGTGGAGTTGGCGATGGTAGACAAATTCGGTGGCACTTTGTAGGCATCAACTGGTTCGTCAAGCCCCTTGCTCCAGTGGTAAAAATCCTGGTCGGTAGCAAGCGATGTTGCATCTAAAGGCGCTGGTGTTGGTGGCTGATGGTGTTGGGGAACGTAGTAATTTCAAAAAAATTCCTACGCACACGCAAGATCATGGTGATGCATAGCAACGAGAGGGGAGAGTGTTGTCTACGTACCCTCGTAGACCGAAAGCGGAAGCGTTAGCACAACGCGGTTGATGTAGTCGTACGTCTTCACGATCCGACCGATCAAGTGCCGAACGTACGGCACCTCCGAGTTCAGCACACGTTCAGCCCGATGACGTCCCTCGAACTCCGATCTAGCCGAGTGTTGAGGGAGAGTTTCGTCAGCACGACGGCGTGGTGACGATGTTGATGTTCTACCGACGCAGGATTCGCCTAAGCATCGCTACAGTAATATCGAGGTGGACTATGATGGAGGGAGGCACCGCACACGGCTAAAAGATCAAACGATCAATTGTTGTGTCTATGGGGTGCCCCTTGCCCCCGTATATAAAGGAGCAAGGGGGGCTGTGGCCGGCCAGGGAGAGGGCGCGCCAGGAGGAATCCTACTCCCACCGGGAGTAGGACTCCCCCCCTTTTCCTAGTTGGAATAGGATTCGGGAGGGGGAAAGAGGAGGGAGAGAAGGAAAGGGAGGGCGCCCCCCTCTCCTTGTCCTTTTCGGACTACGGGGGAGGGGCGCGTGGCCCAGCCCTGGCCGCCTCTCCTCTTCTCCGTAAAGGCCCACTAAGGCCCATTTACCTCCCGGGGGGTTCCGGTAACCTCCCGGCACTCCGGTAAAATCCCGATTTCACCCGGAACACTTCCAATATCCAAACATAGGCTTCCAATATATCAATCTTCATGTCTCGACCATTTTGAGACTCATCGTCACATCCGGGACTCCGAACAACCTTCGGTACATCAAAACATATAAACTCATAATATAACTGTCATCGTAACGTTAAGCGTGGGACCCTACGGGTTCGAGAACTATGTAGACATGACCGAGACACGTCTCTGGTCAATAGCCAATAGCGGAACCTGGATGCTCATATTGGCTCCTACATATTCTACGAAGATCTTTATCGGTCAAACCACATAACAACATACGTTTTCCCCTTTGTCATCGGTATGTTACTTGCCCGAGATTCGATCGTCGGTATCTCAATACCTAGTTCAATCTCGTTACCGGCAAGTCTCTTTACTCGTTCTGTAATACATCATCCCGCAACTAACTCATTAGTAGCAATGCTTGCAAGGCTTAAGTGATGTACATTACCGAGAGGGCCCAGAGACACCTCTCCGATATTCAGAGTGACAAATCCTAATCTCGAAATATGCCAACCCAACAAGTACCTTCGGAGACACTTGTAGAGCACCTTTATAATCACCCATTTACGTTATGACGTTTGGTAGCACACAAAGTGTTCCTCCGGTAAACGGTTGCATAATCTCATAGTCATAGGAACATGTATAAGTTATGAAGAAAGCAATAGCAACATACTAAACGATCGGGTGCTAAGCTAACGGAATGGGTCATGTCAATCACATCATTCTCCTAATGATGTGACCCCGTTAATTAAATGACAACTCATGTCTATGGTTAGGAAACATAACCATCTTTGATCAACGAGCTAGTCAAGTAGAGGCATACCAGTGACAATCTGTTTGTCTATGTATTCACACATGTATTATGTTTCCGGTTAATACAATTCTAGCATGAATAATAAACATTTATCATGATATAAGGAAATAAATAATAACTATATTATTGCCTCTAGGGCATATTTCCTTCAGTCTCCCACTTGCACTAGAGTCAATAATCTAGATTACATAGTAATGATTCTAACACCCATGGAGCCTTGGTGCTGATCATGTTTTGCTCGTGGAAGAGGCTTAGTCAACGGGTCTGCAACATTCAGATCCGTATGTATCTTGCAAATTTCTATGTCTCCCACCTGGACTAAATCCTGGATGGAACTGAAGCGTCTCTTGATGTGCTTGGTTCTCTTGTGAAATCTGGATTCCTTCGCCAAGGCAATTGCACCAGTATTGTCACAAAAGATTTTCATTGGACCTGATGCACTAGGTATGACACCTAGATCGGATATGAACTCCTTCATCCAGACTCCTTCATTTGCTGCTTCCGAAGCAGCTATGTACTCCGCTTCACATGTAGATCCTGCCACAATGCTTTGTTTAGAACTGCACCAACTGACAGCTCCACCGTTCAATGTAAACACGTATCCGGTTTGCGATTTAGAATCGTCCGGATCAGTGTCAAAGCTTGCATCAACGTAACCGTTTACGATGAGCTCTTTGTCACCTCCATATACGAGAAACATATCCTTAGTCCTTTTCAGGTATTTCAGGATGTTCTTGACCGCTGTCCAGTGATCCACTCCTGGACACTTTGGAACCTCCCTGCTAGACTTATAGCAAGGCACACATCAGGTCTGGTACACAACATTGCATACATGATAGAGCCTATGGCTGAAGCATAGGGAACATCTTTCATTTTCTCTCTATCTTCTGCAGTGGTCGGGCATTGAGTCTTACTCAACTTCACACCTTGTAACACAGGCAAGAACCCTTTCTTTGCTTGATCCATTTTGAACTTCTTCAAAACTTTGTCAAGGTATGTGCTTTGTGAAAGTCCAATTAAGCGTCTTGATCTATCTCTATAGATCTTGATGCCCAATATATAAGCAGCTTCACCGAGGTCTTTCATTGAAAAACACTTATTCAAGTATCCCTTTATGCTATCCAGAAATTCTATATCATTTCCAATCAACAATATGTCGTCCACATATAATATTAGAAATGCTACAGAGCTCCCACTCACTTTCTTGTAAATACAGGCTTCTCCAAAAGTCTGTATAAAACCAAATGCTTTGATCACACTATCAAAGCATTTATTCCAACTCCGAGAGGCTTGCACCAGTTCATAAATGGATCGCTGGAGCTCGGACACTTTGTTAGCTCCCTTTGGATCGACAAAACCTTTTGGTTGCATCATATACAACTCTTCTTCTAGAAATCCATTCAGGAATGCAGTTTTGACATCCATCTGCCAAATTTCATAATCATAAAATGCGGCAATTGCTAACATGATTCGGACAGACTTAAGCATCGCTACGGGTGAGAAAGTCTCATCGTAGTCAATCCCTTGAACTTGTTGAAAACCTTTCACAACAAGTCGAGCTTGGTAGACAGTAACATTACCGTCAGCATCAGTCTTCTTCTTGAAGATCCATTTATTCTCAATTGCTTGCCGATCATCGGGCAAGTCAACCAAAGTCCACACTTTGTTCTCATACATGGATCCCATCTCAGATTTCATGGCCTCAAGCCATTTTGCGGAATCTGGGCTCACCATCGCTTCTTCATAGTTCGTAGGTTCATCATGATCTAGTAGCATGACTTCCAGAACAGGATTACCGTACCACTCTGGTGCGGATCTTACTCTGGTTGATCTATGAGGTTCAATAGCAACTTGATATGAAGTTCCATGATCATCATCATTAACTTCCTCACTAATTGGTGTAGGAGTCACAGAAACCGGTTTCTGTGATGAACTACTTTCCAATAGAGGAGCATGTATAGTTACCTCATCAAGTTCCACTTTCCTCCTACTCACTTCTTTCGAGAGAAACTCCTTCTCTAGAAAGGATCCATTCTTAGCAACGAATGTCTTGCCTTTGGATCAGTGATAGAAGGTGTACCCAACAGTTTCCTTTGGGTATCCTATGAAGACACATTTCTCCGATTTGGGTTCGAGCTTATCAGGTTGAAGCTTTTTCACATAAGCATCGCAGCCCCAAACTTTCAGAAACGACAACTTTGGTTTCTTGCCAAACCACAGTTCATAAGGCGTCGTCTCAACGGATTTCGATGGTGCCCTATTTAATGTGAATGCGGCCGTCTCTAAAGCATAACCCCAAAATGATAGTGGTAAATCTGTAAGAGACATCATAGATCGCACCATATCTAGTAAAGTACGATTATGACGTTCGGACACACCATTACGCTGTGGTGTTCCGGGTGGCGTGAGTTGCGAAACTATTCTGCATTGTTTCAAATGTAGACCAAACTCGTAACTCAAATATTCTCCTCCACGATCAGATCGTAGAAACTTTATTTTCTTATTACGATGATTTTCAACTTCACTCTGAAATTCTTTGAACTTTTCAAATGTTTCAGACTTATGCTTCATTAAGTAGATATACCCATATCTGCTTAAATCATCTGTGAAGGTGAGAAAATAACGATATCCGCCACGAGCCTCAACATTCATCGGACCACATACATCTATATGTATGATTTCCAACAAATCTGTTGCTCTCTCCATAGTTCCGGAGAACGGCGTTTTAGTCATCTTGCCCATGAGGCACGGTTCGCAAGTACCAAGTGATTCATAATCAAGTGGTTCCAAAATTCCATCAGTATGGAGTTTCTTCATGTGCTTTACACCGATATGACCTAAACGGTAGTGCTACAAATAAGTTGCACTATCATTATCAACTCTGCATCTTTTGGCTTCAACATTATGAATATGTGTATCACTACTATCGAGATTCATCAAAAATAGACCACTCTTCAAGGGTGCATGACCATAAAAGATATTACTCATATAAATAGAACAACCATTATTCTCTGATTTAAATGAATAACCGTCTCGCATTAAACAATATCCAGATATAATGTTCATGCTCAACGCTGGCACCAAATAACAATTATTTAGGTCTAATACTAATCCCGAAGGTAGATGTAGAGGTAGCGTGCCGACCGCGATCACATCGACTTTGGAACCATTTCCCACGTGCATCGTCACCTCGTCCTTTGCCAGTGTTCACTTAATCCGTAGTCCCTGTTTCGAGTTGCAAATATTAGCAACAGAACCAGTATCAAATACCCAGGTGCTACTGCGAGCTCTAGTAAGGTACACATTAATAACATGTATATCACATATACCTTTGTTCACCTTGACATCCTTCTTATCCGCCAAATACTTGGGGTAGTTCCGCTTCCAGTGACCAGTCTGCTTGCAGTAGAAGCACTCAGTCTCAAGCTTAGGTCCAGACTTGGGCTTCTTCACTTAGGCAGCAATTTGCTTGCTGTTCTTCTTGAAGTTCCCCTTCTTCCCTTTGCCCTTCTTGAAACTGGTGGTCTTACTGACCATCAACACTTGACGCTCCTTCTTGATTTCTACCTCCGCTGCCTTTAGCATTGCGAAGAGCTCGGGAATTGTCTTATCCATCCCTTGCATATTATAGTTCATCACGAAGCTCTTGTAGCTTGGTGGCAGTGATTGAACAACTCTGTTAATGACACTACCATCAGGAAGATTAACTCCCAGTTGAGTCAAGTGGTTGTGGTATCCAGACATTCTGAGTATATGTTCACTGACAGAACTATTCTCCTCCATCTTGCAGCTATAGAACTTATTGGAGACTTCATATCTCTCAATCCGGGCATTCTTTTGAAATATTAACTTCAACTCCTGGAACATCTCATATGCTCCATGACGTTCAAAACATCGTTGAAGTCCCGGTTCTAAGCCGTAAAGCATGGCACACTGAACTATCGAGTAGTCATCAACACGTGACTGCCAGGCATTCACAATGTCTGCAGTTGTTGGCGCAGGTGGTACACCTAGCGGTGCTTCCAGGACGTAATTCTTCTGAGCAGCAATGAGGATAATTCTCAAGTTACGGACCCAGTCCGTGTAATTGCTACCATCATCTTTCAACTATGCTTTCTCAAGGAACGCGTTAAAATTCAACGAAACAACAACACGGGCCATCTATCTACAATCAACCATAGACAAGCAAGATACTACCAGGTACTAAGTTCATGATAAATTTAAGTTCCATTAATCATATTACTTCAGAACTCCCACTTAGAAAGACATCCCTCTAATCTTCTAAGTGATCATGTGATCCAAATCAACTAAACCATAACCGATCATCACGTGAAATGGAGTAGTTTTCAATGGTGAACATCACTATGTTGATCATATCTACTATATGATTCACGCTCGACCTTTCGGTCTCGGTGTTCCGAGGCCATATCTGCATATGCTAGGCTCGTCAAGCTTAACCTGAGTATTCTGCGTGTGCAAAACTGGCTTGCACCCGTTGTAGATGGACGTAGAGCTTATCACACCCGATCATCACGTGGTGTCTGGGCACGACGAACTTTGGCAACGGTGCATACTCAGGGAGAACACCTTTTATCTTGAAATTTAGTGAGAGATCATCTTATAATGCTACCGTCAATCAAAGCAAGATAAGATGCATAAAAGATAAACATCACATGCAATCAATATAAGTGATATGATATGGCCATCATCATCTTGTGCTTGTGATCTCCATCTCTGAAGCACCGTCATGATCACCATCGTCACCGGCGCGACACCTTGATCTCCATCGTAGCATTGTTGTCGTCTTGCCAAACTTATGCTTCTATGACTATCGCTACCGCTTAGTGATAAAGTAAAGCATTACAGGGCGATTGCATTGCATACAATAAAGTGACAACCATATGGCTCCTGCCAGTTGCCGATAACTCGGTTACAAAACATGATCATCTCATACAATAAAATTTAGCATCATGTCTTGACCATATCACATCACAACATACCCTGCAAAAACAAGTTAGACGTCCTCTACTTTGTTGTCGCAAGTTTTACGTGGCTGCTACGGGCTTAGCAAGAACCGTTCTTACCTACACATCAAAACCACAACGATATTTTGTCAAGTTGGTGCTGTTTTAACCTTCACAAGGACCGGGCGTAGCCACATTTGGTTCAACTAAAGTTGGAGAAACTGACACCCGCCATCCACCTTTGTGAAAAGCACGTCGGTAGAACCAGTCTCGCGTAAGCGTACGCGTAATGTCGGTCCGGGCCGCTTCATCCAACAATATAGTCGAACCAAAGTATGACATGCTGGTAAGCAGTATGACTTATTGTAGGATCGAAAGTATGTCTAGAGGGGGGTGATTAGACTACTTGACCAATTAAAAATCTATCTTTTTCCCAATTTTAGTCTTTGGCAGATTTTAGCTATCTCAGCACAAGTCAAGCAATCTTAACACCATTCAAGCAAGCATGCAAAGAGTCTATGAGCAGCGGAAAGTATAGCATGCAACTTGCAAGAATATAAAGGGAAGGGTTTGGAGAATTCAAACGCAATTGGAGACATGGATGTTTTTGTCGTGGTTTCGATAGGTGGTGCTATCGTACATCCACGTTGATGGAGACTTCAACCCACGAAGGGTAACAGTTGCGCGAGTCCATGGAGGGCTCCACCCACGAAGGGTCCACGAAAAAGCAACCTTGTCTATCCCATCATGGCCATCGCCCACGAAGGACTTGCCTCACTAGCGGTAGATCTTCACGAAGTAGGCGATCTCCTTGCCCTTACAAACTCCTTGGTTCAACTCCACAATCTTTGTCGGAGGCTCCCAAGTGACACCTAGCCAATCTAGGAGACACCACACTCAACTGTCTGTCACAGGATATGGATTTGGTGGAAAGAAGATTTGAGTGGAAAGCAACTTGGGAAAGGCTAGAGATCAAGATTCATATGGTGAGAATGGAATATCTTGGCCTCAAAACATGAGTAGGTGGTTCTCTCTCAGAAAATGTGTATTGGAAGTGTAGGTATGTTCTGATGGCTCTCTCCACGAATGAAGAGTGGATGGAGGGGTATATATAGCCTCCACACAAAAACTAACCGTTACACACAATTTACCAATCTCGGTGAGACCGAATTGAGAAACTCGGTCAGACCGATTTAGCAAACCTAGTGACCGTTAGGATTTTCGGTGAGACTGAGATGCAGCTCGGTAGGACCAATATGGTTGTTGGGGGACGTAGCAGAATTTCAAAATTTTCTACGCATCACCAAGATCGATCTATGGAGACATCTAGCAACGAGAGGGAGAGGAGTGCATCTACATACCCTTGTAGATCGCAAGCGGAAGCGTACAAGAGAACGGGGTTGATGGAGTCATACTCGTCATGATCCAAATCACCGATGACCGAGCGCCGAACGGACGGCACCTCCGCGTTCAACACACGTATGGTTGGGAGAGACGTCTCCTCCTTCTTAATCCAGCAAGGGAAGGAGAGGTTGATGGAGATCCAGTAGCACGACGGCATGGTGGTGGAAGTAGCGGGATCCCGGCAGGGCTTCACCAAGCGCAAGCGGGGAGGAAGAGGTGTCACGGGAGGGAGGGAGGCGCCAGGGACTTGGGGTCGGCTGCCCTCCCTCCCCTCCACTATATATAGGGGCCAGGGGGGCGCCGGCCCCCTTGTAGATCCCATCTAGGGAGGGGCGGCGGCCAAGGGGGGGGGACTTGCCCCCCAAGTTTGGTGGGGCGCCCCCCACCCCCAGGGTTTCCAACCCTAGGCGCAGGAGGAGGCCCATGGGGGGAGCACCAGCCCACCAGGGGCTGGTTCCCTTCCCACTTCAGCCCATGGGGCCCTCCGGGATAGGTGGCTCCACCCGGTGGACCCCCGGGACCCTTCTAGTGGTCCCGGTACAATACCGATGACTCCCAAAACTTTCCCGGTGGCCGAAACTGGACTTCCTATATACAAATCTTTACCTCCGGACCATTCCGGAACTCCTCGTGACGTCCGGGATCTCATCCGGGACTCTGAACAACTTTCGGGTTACCGCATACTAATATCTCTACAACCCTAGCATCACCGAACCTTCAGTGTGTAGACCCTACGGGTTCGGGAACCATGCAGACATGACCGAGACAACTCTCTGGCCAATAACCAACAGTGGGATCTGGATACCCATGTTAGCTCCCACATATTCCACGATGATCTCATCAGATGAACCACAATGTCGAGGATTCAATCAATCCCGTATTCAATTCCCTTTGTTAATCGGTACGTTACTTGCCCGAGATTCGATCGTCGGTATCCCAATACCTCGTTCAATCTCGTTACCGGCAAGTCACTTTACTCATTCTGCAACACATCATCCCGTGACCAACCCTTAGTCACATTGAGCTCATTACGATGATGTCTTACCGAGTGGGCCCAGAGATACCTCTCCGTCATGTGGAGTGACAAATCCCAGTCTCGATTCATGCCAACCCAACAGACACTTTCGGAGATACCCGTAGTGCACCTTTATAGTCACCCAGTTACGTTGTGACGTTTGGCACACCCAAAGTATTCCTACAGTATCCGGGAGTTGCACAATATCATGGTCTAAGGAAAGGATACTTGACATTAGAAAAGCTCTAGCAGACGAACTACATGATCTTGTGCTATGCTTAAGATTGGGTCTTGTCCATCACATCATTCTCCTAATGATGTGATCCCGTTATCAATGACATCTAATGTCCATAGTCAGGAAACCATGACTATCTGTTGATCAACGAGCTAGTCAACTAGAGGCTCACTAGGGACATGTTGTGGTCTATGTATTCACACATGTATTATGATTTCCGGATAACACAATTATAGTATGAACAATAGACAATTATCATGAACAAGGAAATATAATAATAACCATTTTATTATTGCCTCTAGGGCATATTTCCAACAGTCTCCCACTTGCACTAGAGTCAATAATCTAGCTACATTGTGATGAATCGAACACCCATAGAGTTCTGGTGTTGATCATGTTTTGCTCGAGGAAGAGGTTTAGTCAACGGATCTGCGACATTCAGGTCCGTATGCACTTTACAAATATCTATGTCTCCATTTTAAACATTTTCACGAATGGAGTTGAAGCGACGCTTGATATGCCTGGTCTTCCTGTGAAACCTGGGCTCCTTGGCAAGGGCAATAGCTCCAGTGTTGTCACAGAAGAGTCATTGGGCCCGACGTATTGGGAATAACTCCTAGGTCGGTAATGAACTCCTTCACCCAGATTGCTTCTTGTGCTGCCTCCGAGGCTGCCATGTACTCTGCTTCACATGTAGATCCCGCCACTATGCTTTGCTTGCAACTGCACCAGCTGACTGCCCCACCATTCAAAATATACACGTATCCAGTTTGTGACTTAGAGTCATCCAGATCTGTGTCGAAGCTAGCATCGACGTAACCCTTTACGACGAGCTCTTCGTCACCTCCATAGACGAGAAACATATCCTTAGTCCTTTTCAGGTACTTCAGGATATTCTTGACCGCTGTCCAGTGTTCCATGCCGGGATTACTTTGGTACCTTCCTACCAAACTTACGGCAAGGTTTATATCAGGTCTGGTACACATCATAGCATACATGATAGACCCTATGGCCGAGGCATATGGGACGACACTCATCTTTTCTCTATCTTCTGCCGTGGTCGGACATTGAGCCGTACTCAATCTCATACCTTGCAATACATGCAAGAACCCCTTCTTGGACTGATCCATATTGAACTTCTTCAATATCTTGTCAAGGTACGTACTTTGTGAAAGACCAATGAGGCGTCTCAATCTATCTCTATAGATCTTGATGCCTAATATATAAGCAACTTCTCCAAGGTCCTTCATTGAAAAACACTTGTTCAAGTAGGCCTTTATGCTTTCCAAGAATTCTATATCATTTCCCATCAATAGTATGTCATCCACATATAATATGAGAAATGCTACAGAGCTCCCACTCACTTTCTTGTAAACACAACCTTCTCCATAAGTCTGCGTAAACCCAAACGCTTTGATCATCTCATCAAATCGAATGTTCCAACTCTGAGATGCTTGCACCAGCTCATAGATTGAGTGTTGGAGCTTTCACACCTTGTCAGGATTCTTAGGATCGACAAAACCTTCCGGCTGCATCATATACAATTCTTCCTTAAGGAAACCATTAAGGAATGCCGTTTTGACGTCCATTTGCCATATCTCATAATCATAGAATGCGGCAATTGCTAACATGATTCGGACGGACTTCAGCTTCGCTACGGGTGAGAAAGTCTCATCGTAGTCAACCCCATGAACTTGTCGATAACCCTTAGCGACAAGCCGAGCCTTATAGATGGCCACATTACCATCCGCGTCTGTCTTCTTCTTAAAGATCCATTTATTTTATATGGCTCGCTGATCATCGGGAAAGTCAGTCAAAGTCCATACTTCATTTTCATACATGGATCCTATCTCGGATTTCATGACTTCCAGCCATTTGTCGGAATCTGGGCCCACCATCGCTTCTTCATAGTTCGAAGGTTCACCATTGTGTAACAACATGATTTCCAAGACAGGGTTGCCGTACCACTCTGGTGCGGAATGTGTCCTTATGGACCTTCGAAGTTCAGTAGCAACTTGATCTCAAGTTTCATGATCATCATCATTAACTTCCTCCCTAGTCGGTGCAGGCACCTCAGGAACAATTTCTTGAGCTGCGCCACTCTCCGGTTCAAGAGGCAATACTTCATCAAGTTCTACTTTCCTCCCACTTACTTCTTTCGAGAGAAACTCTTTCTCTAGAAAGGATCCATTCTTGGCAACAAAGGTCTTGCCTTCGGATCTAAGATAGAAGTTATATCCAATAGTTTCTTTAGGGTATCCTATGAAGACGCATTTTTCCGATTTGGGTTCGAGCTTTTCAGGTTGAAGTTTCTTGACATAAGCATCGCATCCCCAAACTTTCAGAAACGACAGCTTAGGTTTCTTGCCAAACCACAATTCATACGGTGTCATCTCAACGGATTTCGACGGAGCCCTATTTAAAGCGAATGCGGTAGTCTCTATAGCACAACCCCAAAATGATAGCGGTAGATCGGTAAGAGACATCATAGATCGTACCATATCCAATAGGGTGCGATTACGACGTTTGGACACACCATTACGCTGTGGTGTTCCAGGCGACGTGAGTTGTGAAACTATTCCACATTTCCTTAAGTGCGTACCAAATTCGTGACTCAAATATTCTCCCCCATGATCTGATCGTAAGAACTTGATTTTCCTGTCACGTTGATTCTCAATCTCACTCTGAAATTCCTTGAACTTTTCAAAGGTCTCAGACTTGTGTTTCATTAAGTAGACATACCCATATCTACTTAAGTCATCAGTGAGGGTGAGGACATAAGGATAGCCACCGCGAGCCTCAACGCTCATTGGACCGCACACATCAGTATGTATGATTTTCAATAAGTTGGTTGCTCGCTCCATTGTTCCGGAGAACGGAGTCTTGGTCATTTTGCCCATGAGGCATGGTTCGCACGTGTCAAATGATTCATAATCAAGAGACTCCAAAAGTCCATCTGCATGGAGTTTCTTCATGCGCTTGACACCAATGTGACCAAGGCGGCAGTGCCACAAGTATGTGGGACTATCATTATCAACCTTACATCTTTTGGCATTCACACTATGAATGTGTGTAACATCATGTTCGAGATTAAATAAGAATAAACCATTGACCACCAGGGCATGACCATAAAACATGTCTCTCATATAAATAGAACAACCATTATTCTCAGATTTAAATGAGTAGCCATCTCGCATTAAACGAGATCTAGATACAATGTTCATGCTCAAAGCTGGTACTAAATAACAATTATTGAGGTGTAAAATTAATCCAGTAGGTAAATGCAGAGGTAGCGTTCCGACGGCGATCACATCGACCTTGGAACCATTCCCGACGCGCATCGTCACCTCGTCCTTCGCCAGTCTCCGTTTATTCCGCAGTTCCTATTTTGAGTTACAAATATGAGCAACTGCACCGGTATCAAATACCCAGGAGCTACTACGAGCGCTGGTAAGGTACACATCAATAACATGTATATCACATATACCTTTGATATTGCCGGCCTTCTTTTCCGCTAAGTACTTGGGGCAGTTCCGCTTCCAGTGACCGTTTCCCTTGCAATAAAAGCACTCAGTCTCAGGCTTGGGTCCATTCTTTGACTTCTTTCCGGCAGCTTGCTTACCGGGCGCGGCAACTCCCTTGCTGTCCTTCTTGAAGTTCCTTTTACCCTTTCCTTTCTTGAACTTAGTGATTTTATTCACCATCAACACTTGATGTTCCCTTTTGATTTCCACCTCCGCTGATTTCAGCATTGAATATACCTCAGGAATGGTCTTTTCTATCCCCTGCATATTGAAAGTTCATCACAAAGCTCTTGTAGCTAGGTGGGAGCGACTGAAGGCTTCTGTCAACGACCGCATCATCCGGGAGATTAACTCCCAACTGAGACAAGCGGTTATGCAGCCCAGACATTTTGAGTATGTGCTCGCTGACAGAACCATTCTCCTCCATCTTACAACTGTAGAACTTGTCGGAGACTTCATATCTCTCGACCCGGGTGATGGTGTCCTGAACTAGGGGGTACTCACCACGTCATCCCCGATCTGTTAGATTGGGCCGAGGACCCCCATGGTCGTATACTCATGGGCCAGTTCAGACAGCTGCCACATACAAGGAAGATTCCACAAGACTTAGCGATCAAGACAAGGACTCCTCCCCACCGGCGTATTCGGCTAGGACTCTTGTTATCCTAGGCCTCTGGTGCATTATATAAACCGAGGCCAGGCTAGTCGATAGATCATATACAACATAGAATCATACCGTAGGCTAGCTTCTAGGATTTATAGATCTACTCTTGTACTACCCATATCATCAATATCAATCAAACAAGACGTAGGGTTTTACCTCCATCAAGAGGGCCCGAACCTGGGTAAAACATCATGTCCCCTGCCTCCTGTTACCATCCGCCTTAGACGCATAGTTCGTGACCCCCTACCCGAGATCCGCTGGTTTTGACACCGACATTGGTGCTTTCATTGAGAGTTCCGCTGTGTGTTCGACAAAAGGTTGATGGCTCGCCTGCAGATCAACTGCGACTTCAGCATCTTCGTCACCAGCTCGACTGGTCACCTTGGTTCGACAAAGGACTGCGCTCTACCTCCGGTCGTCATGTTTGGATGAGGACCTTTATAAACATCAACTCCGATCTCTATCAAGATCATGGAGGAATCATCCAGGGAGCCCGGGGGCTCAACGTCAACATTGCCCTCGGGCGACCGTGCTGTTTTTCTGGACAGCAAACTTGTGTCCGCCGCCACCGCCTCCTCAAGTGTCTTTTTAACGATTGCTTTGGTGGAATTATGTGAAATTGAGTCTACAACAACCCTGGAAAATTTCATCGAGTTTCGATGGAGGAATCTCAGGCAATCCACGATATACCGGAGGCCTGTCAAATCTGGACGGGAATCTGGACAAGTTTAGGGCGTGGTGTCCAGCTTCTAGCTCGGCCTTCCTTTGGAAGATCCAACCGTTGATCAGCTGAGGAATTCCTATATCTACCACCTCTTAAAATTTCAGCTCGATCCAACCGTCCAAACTCTGGGAACCTTCCGATTAGTGCATCACTTTTCGGATCTGTTTTCTGCGCGAAAACGAATCCGGCCCGAGTTCGTCTTTTTTATGAACGGGATTTCAGACATCCTTTTGAAGGGGGTTTTGTATGGGGTATTGTGTTTTGTTCCCGAACACATCCCACTAACTTTAAGATCTTTGGAACATGATCTTCAACATCATGCTAGTGTCAAATCAGTCCGACAATATTACTCCATGGCTGCCGACCTGTGCTAGACACGTCGTCACTTTGTTGAGCTGAGCTCAACTTCTTCGGATCATCATCTCGGCAAGCCGAATAAGAGTCCGACATCGCGAAGGATAAATCATCACCAACATCGCCACCCTAGGATTACACGGAACGGGCATACGGGCATCATCGCACGGTCGCTTCATCAAGCCGGCATCGACCACGTCACGACCTGCATCGGCAGGGCCGCACTATTGCTTCTTCAAGCTGGTGTCCATCACGCTGACCTACTTCGACTCATCGGCTGACATCGAGGCTTCGACGTCTTGGCTGAACCGGGGGCTTCGCCATCTCTTCATCAACCTACTCCGGACACTTCGGCGTCACTAGCCGACCAGCCCCGTCACGTTAGCTGGACCGAGGACTTTGCCTCGGCGAGCCTACCTTTGCCAGCATTGCCATGCCGTCGTTTTATCGCCCATCAGTCAATGCGGATCGAGTCCCAATTTTGGGAATCACCTTCCTTCAGATTGCTACAACAAATAAACTAGGTGCTATTAATCCCAATATTTTTTGCTTGTTTGGGTTCATTTTTCCCAAGGAATTATTACTGTGGCTTGTCCATCATATGTACACAGGTCTATCAAATGGTGGCCGCATTAACGACGGTCGTGTGGTGGTTCAGTCAGTTTCCGTACATAGTCTGGCGAACGCCGCATCCGGAACTTGGACCGAGCTGTGAATTCAGGCTTTGCCACACCTTTACCGCATCATGCCGATGCCCTGCGTCGACATTGACTTTGGCGCCAGGCCATATTTCTTTTATTACTCACTTTGCATAAATTATTTATTATGCAACGTTTTTTTAACTATTATTATTACTATTATCTCCGGTTTGCACTATTTTTTGTGCACAGGAAAATGATCCGGGGACTTCGGCGTCACTCTGCCGGTCTGCATTGACCGTGCTATGTCACCACTTCGGCGTGTCGAGCTCTTCGCTCCGCCACCTCGGGACCGGCTTGGGAGATGGAACCTTGTCCCGCATCAAGCTCGGACCGCGTCATCAATGCCGAACACATTAACCAGCTAAGTCGCTTTCATGCTCAAAGTTTTAATTTTTAACTTGTGTTCGGTTCGACCAAGCATTATACTTTTTTGGAAAAAATTGCTTGTAAAAAATTTCCTTGTCCAAACTTTGTTTGTGACACACATATTCAAATATCCCGTTTATTTGGGGGCTTCCTTTATGAAGCTTTTCCTCTTGCATATGATTATACTTGTATGGCTTCGTTCCTTGTTCGTGTATTACACCACAATATGCACCATATTGACTTAAGCGATTTGCAAGCTGGGTTGCCTGGCTCCTGTGCTTACCCCTACGTTCCCGATTGTTCGGCTAGGGAGTAAAGGGAGCACCTCTGCGATTGTCACGACCGGGTCCTCCGAGCTCTGACCTCAGACTGGGTGAAGCCGAAGGCTAGCTCTCTTATTGTTTTCAATCATGGTCAGCACACAACGGAACTCATGAGTACAAAAAATCTATTGCACAAGTCTCATAGTAATAATGAGCACCAAAGAAAGGTATCGGTGGGGGTACTATTTTCTTCGAAGATGCTTCTTACACTTCGTCTGTAATATAGCATAAGTTCCCTGAGCGCGCTTTGTCTGTTACAGCCTTATGGCCCGGTTGCCTGGTTATCGGAAACATTGTTGATATTCTCGACAGGTGGAGTACATAACACTTTTCGGTCCTTGACCGAAGAGGGAGAAGCCGACGGTCGGTTAAGACGCGTTTAAAGTTTGGTTGAACAAAGATATGATATAAGTACTTCGATACATACAATCATTATGCATAAAACCTTTTACCCAAGTCACTTGGGGGCTATTAAAATTTATATGAGCTATTTTATAGCAAATGTGTTTTCTTCTTGGTCGTTGCAAAGTCTTTTTCTATCGCTCCTTTTTTGACATGAGTGTGTGGTCAATAGCCATTTAACCCATTTTCTCTCTAGTGACCGCTCGAGTTTAGTTCGCTAAACTGGTCTAACGAGAAGCACTCCGCCTTCGGGATAGGAGGCTGCAACCGTAGGCTGACCCGCTTGAAGTCTTGAGATCGGATGTGTAATGTTAAAGCATGACAAAAGCACTCTTTTTTTGTAAGACCAATTTTCGAATTGACACCGAACACTTGATCTTGTTCGGACATCAAGTTTTTACTGATGTTTTTTGGTTTTCCAAGCTCATGGCACTTTTAAACTATTTGTGTGTTTTCAGCACAAGTCTCGTAGTGCAATGCCAGACACCTTTATAGATTCGGCAAAAATATTCTCGGATGTTGCTATATATGCATCGGTTTCGAATTGTGTCTTTGGTCAATAGTTGGGTTGCCCGGCTCCTGCACTTGCTTCCTATGTTCCGCTTTGTTCGGCTAGGTGTGCAAAGGGAGAACCACTGTGATTGTGCTTCCAGCTCACACGGTTAAGCACCTCAGTGGAGAAAGCCGAAAACTGACTGTCACAATAAGCGTAAACTGGTCAGCGATCCGATGACTGTGTTAAAACGATGGGCCACTCATAACAATGGCCGAAGTGTTTACGGCTCGACCTTGACTGTCGCCGAACACTACCGGGGGCTATTAACGGCCTCCCAAACTAAATCCTCGATATTTTGCTTTTACATTAGAGCTGAGGTTTCATGATCATGCTTAGCATGACAACCCAAAGAAAGGAACCGATAGCGGGACTATTTTCTTTGGAAGACATTTCTTATGTTAAACAGTAATATAACATATCTCTCTACGTACCTTTGTTTATAAAACCATATGGCTAGATTGCCTTGTTTGTTGTAAATATTTGCCCTCATAAAGGCTTTATAAAGTAGGACAAACACTCCTCGGCTATTGGCCGAGGAGGTGGAAGCCGATGGTCGGTCAACAAAGTTTTGTATGCGGATCCGAGCATTAATGACGTAAAGTTCTTGGATACACAGAGTCATTACACATAATTTGTGATTTTACTATGGATATCAATCCTTAATTCGGCCACCCGTGCCCACATTAAGGCTCGGGGGCTACTGGGCTTCGGGCTTATTATTTACAAATATTAAAGGGGCACATCGATCCCCTGATCTGGTGTTGCCACCCGACCAGTGTCTCGGGGGCTACTGCATTGCCTGTCCAATGCAGAAAATTTTAAGTGTAATACAGTTTCCAAGGAGATTTTGATCCTCAGGTTGGTTGGCCGCACCCAACCTGAGTCTTGAGGACTGAGCACGCCGCTTTTTGTGTCCCGAAGTATTCCACCGAGCTAGGACTTGATCCTCAGACCGATTTTGCAAATCAACCTGAGTCTCAGCGGCTACTGGGATCAACGGTCTTATGTCATCCTTCATGTGCATCTCGAGTTTTAGACCGATACCCACCTTGAGGGCTACTGGCTATATATCTCGGCAGAGAATAAATTGCACCAATCAAAAATATTGACAAAAATCGGCCCACATTCGGGGTGGTGCACCGCCTCGGAAGCAGTCCGGCATAAAGCTCGGGCGCTAGTGGCTGGCTCCATAGAGGGCATTTCCGGCATTAAGCTCGGCTAAACTCCTTCAAACTTCTTTGAACCAAGGTGATTTACGACACCTCGGATACAGTCCGGTGTTGGAGCTCGGACACATAGTCCAGCATTGGAGCTCGGATACAGTCTGGCGTTGGAGCTCGGATACATAGTCCGGCGTTGGAGCTCGGATACATTCCGGCATTAGAGCTGGGAAGCGGTCCGACGTTGGTGCTCGGCTGCAAAAGATACCTCGAATGTAGTCCGGCGTTGGAGCTCGGACGCAAGAGGACGCTGCCGCCCGGGAACAACTTCAAACCCGACGTGTGGCATAAAAATAACAAGGCATTAATAAAGGACGGAAACTTAAAAGGGATCATCGGATACCCGACGTGTAAAGTCGTCGAATGCATTTCGGCGATCCTCAAGATCGAAGATGAGAAGATTTGTTGAACCAGTTTTCAAGACCGACGACCGAAGATGAAGAACGGTTCGGAAGAATCGAGGAGCGTCCCTAACTTGAAGACCAGTTCAGGGGGCTACTGATGGTGTCCTGGACTAGGGGGTACTCACCACGTCATCCCCCGATCTGTTAGATTGGGCCGAGGACCCCCATGGCCGTATACTCATGGGCCAGTTCGGACAGCTACCGCATACAAGGAAGATTGCACAAGACTTAGCGATCAAGACAAGGTCTCCTCCCCACCGGCGTATTCGGCTAGGACTCTTGTTATCCTAGGCCTCTGGTGCATTATATAAACCGAGGCCAGGCTAGTCGATAGATCATATACAACATACAATCATACCGTAGGCTAGCTTCTAGGGTTTAGCCTCTCCGATCTCGTGGTAGATCTACTCTTGTACTACCCATATCATCAATATCAATCAAGCAGGACGTAGGGTTTTACCACCATCAAGAGGGCCCGAACCTGGGTAAAACATCGTGTCCCCTGCCTCCTGTTACCATCCGCCTTAGACGCACAATTCGGGACCCCCTAACCGAGATCCGCTGGTTTTGACACCGACACCGGGCGTGAGCTTGGAAAACCATTTTGAGCTCTTGGAACATCTCATATGCTCCGTGTTGCTCAAAATGCTTTTGGAGCCTTGGTTCTAAGCTGTAAATCATGCCGCATTGAACCAGGGAGTAATCATCACTACGCGTCTACCAAGCGTTCATAACGTCTTGTTCTGCAGGGAAAACAGGTGCTTCACCTAGCGGTGCATCAAGGACATATGCTTTCCTGGCAGCTATGAGGATAATCCTCAGGTTACGGACCCAGTCCGTGTAGTTGCTGCCATCGTCTTTCAGCTTGGTTTTCTCTAGGAATGCGTTGAAGTTGAGGGCAACATTAGCGTGGGCCATTTGATCTACAAGACATATTGGAAAGATTTTAGACTATGTTCAAGATAATTAAGTTCATCTAATCAAATTATTTAATGAACTCCCACTCAGATAGACATCCCTCTAGTCATCTAAGTGATACATGATTCGAGTCAACTAGGCCGTGTCTGATCATCACGTGAGACGGACTAGTCATCATCGGTGAACATTTTCATGTTGATCGTATCTTCTATACGACTCATGTTCGACCTTTAGGTCTTCCGTGTTCCGAGGCCATGTCTGTACATGCTAGGCTCGTCAAGTCAACCTAAGTGTATTGCGTGTGTAAATCTGACTTACACCCGTTGTATGCGAACGTTAGAACCTATCACACCCGATCATCACATGGTGCTTCAGAACAACGGACCTTAGCAACGGTGCACAGTTAGGGGGAACACTTTCTTGAAATTATTGCGAGGGGTCATCTTATTTATGCTACCGTCGTTCTAAGCAAATAAGATGTAAAACATGATAAACATCACATGCAACCAAATAGTGACATGATATGGCCAATATCATTTTTCTCCTTTTGATCTCCATCTTCGGGGCACCATGATCATCGCCGTCACCGGCATGACACCATGATCTCCATCATCATGATCTCCATCATCGTGTCTTCATGAAGTTGTCTCGTCAACTATTACTTCTACTACTATGGCTAACGGTTAGCGATAAAGTAAAGTAATTACATGACATTTATGTTAACACGCAGGTCATAAATAAATTAAGACAACTCCTATGGCTCCTGCCGGTTGTCATACTCATCGACATGCAAGTCGTGATTCCTATTACAAGAACATGATCAATCTCATACATCACATATATCATTCATCACATCCTTTTGGACATATCACATCACACGGCATATGCTGCAAAAACAAGTTAGACGTCCTCTAATTGTTGTTGCAAGTTTTACGTGGCTGCTATAGGTTTCTAGCAAGAACGTTTCTTACCTATGCCAAAACCACAACGTGATATGCCAATTTCTATTTACCCTTCATAAGGACCCTTTTCATCGAATCCGATCCGATTAAAGTGGGAGAGACAGACACCCGCTAGCCACCTTAGGCAACCAGTGCATGTCAGTCGGTGGAACCAGTCTCACGTAAGCGTACGTGTAAGGTCGGTCCGGGACGCTTCATCCCACGATGCCGCCGAATCAAGATAAGACTAGTAACGGCAAGTAAATTGACAAAATCAATGCCCACAACAACTTGTGTTCTACTCGTGCATAGAAACTATGCATAGACCTGGCTCATGATGCCACTGTTGGGGAACGTAGCAGAATTTCAAAATTTTCTACGCATCAACAAGATTAATCTATGGAGACATCTAGCAACAAGAGGGAGAGGAGTGCATCTACATACCCTTGTAGATCGCAAGCGGAAGCGTACAAGAGAACGGGGTTGATGGAGTCGTACTCGTCGTGATCCAAATCATCGATGACCGAGCGCCGAACGGACGGCACCTCCGCGTTCAACACACGTACGGTTGGGAGAGACGTATCCTCCTTATTGATCCAGCAAGGAAAGGAGAGGTTGATGGAGATCCAGCAGCACAACGGCGTGGTGGTGGAAGTAGCGGGACCCCGGCAGGGCTTCGCCAAGCACAAGCGGGGAGGAAGAGGTGTCACGGGAGGGAGGAAGGCGCCAGGGACTTGGGGTCGGCTGCCCTCCCTCCCCTCCACTATATATAGGGGCCAGGGGGGCGCCAGCCCCCTTGTAGATCCCATCTAGGGAGGGGCGACGGCCAAGGGGGGGACTTTGCCCCCAAGTTTGGTGGGGCGCCCCCCACCCCCAGGGTCTCCAACCCTAGGCGCAGGAGGAGGCCCATGGGGGGCGCACCAGCCCACCAGGGGCTGGTTCCCTTCCCACTTCAGCCCATGGGGCCCTCCGGGATAGGTGGCCCCACCCGCTGGACCCCCGGGACCATTTCGGTGGTCCCGGCACAATACCGATGGCTCCTGCAACTTTCCCGGTGGCCGAAACTGGACTTCCTATATACAAATATTTACCTTCGGACCATTCCGGAACTCCTCGTGACATCCGGGGTCTCATCCGGGACTCCGAACAACTTTCGGGTTACCGCATACAAATATCTCTACAACCCTAGCGTCACCGAACCTTAAGTGTGTAGACCCTACGGGTTCGGGAACCATGCAGACATGACCGAGACAACTCTCCGGCCAATAACCAACATCGGGATCTGGATACCCATGTTGGCTCCCACATATTCCACGATGATCTCATCGGATGAACCACGATGTCGAGGATTCAATCAATCCCGTATTCAATTCCCTTTGTCAATCGGTACGTTACTTGCCCGAGATTCGATCATCGGTATCCCAATACCTCGTTCAATCTCGTTACCGGCAAGTCACTTTACTCATTCTGCAACACATCATCCCGTGACCAACCCTTAGTCACATTGAGCTCATTACGATGATGTCTTACCGAGTGGGCCCAGAGATACCTCTCCGTCATGCGGAGTGGCAAATCCCAGTCTCGATTCGTGCCAACCCAACAGACACTTTCGGAGATATCCGTAGTGCACCTTTATAGTCACCCAGTTATGTTGTGACATTTGGCACACCCAAAGTATTCCTACAGTATCCGGGAGTTGCACAATCTCATGGTCTAAGGAAAGGATACTTGACATTAGAAAAGCTCTAGCAGACGAACTACACGATCTTGTGTTATGCTTAAGATTGGGTCTTGTCCATCACATCATTCTCCTAATGATGTGATCTCGTTATCAATGACATCTAATGTCCATAGTCAGGAAACCATGACTATCTGTTGATCAACGAGCTAGTCAACTAGAGGCTCACTAGGGACATGTTGTGGTCTATGTATTCACACATGTATTATGATTTCCGGATAACACAATTATAGCATGAACAATAGACAATTATCATGAACAAGGAAATATAATAATAACCATTTTATTATTGCCTCTAGGGCATATTTCTAGCAGTCTCCCACTTGCACTAGAGTCAATAATCTAGCTACATTGTGATCTCGGGTTAGGGCATAACGTAATCTCGGTGTGACCGATTACACAAACTCGGTGGGCTAACCAGAGAGTTGGTCAGGTAAACTCGGTGGGAACGATTTGCTCATTTAGGTGGGACCGAAATGTTACAAAAAGGAAACAGAGAGTTTACATTGCAATCTCGGTGGGACCGATCACTCATCTCGGTAGGACTGAAACGTTATGAAGGGAAACAGAGAGATTACAACCCCATCTCGGTGTGACTGAGATCCCTATCGGTGAGACCGATTTGCCTAGGGTTTGTGGCAGTGGCTATGACATCTGAACTCGGTGGCGCCGGATAGAAAGAATCGGTGGGGCTGAGTTTGACTTTTGGTTTAGGTCATATGTGGATGTGGGAAGGTAGTTGAGGGTTTTGGAGCATATCACTAAGCACTATGAAGCAAGAACCTCATCGAGCAACACCTCATCCCTCCTTGATAGTATTGGCTTTTCCTATAGACTCAATGTGATCTTGGATCACTAAAATATAAAATGTAGAGTCTTGAGCTTTGAGCTTGAGCCAATCTTTTTGTCCTTAGTATTTTGAGGGGTCCACTTTCCTCATCCATGCCATGCCATTCATTGAGCTTTTCTTGAAATATCAATCTTGGAATATCATTAGCTCAATGAGCTATATGTTGTTAGGAATTACCAAAACCACCTAGGGATAGTTGCACTTTCAATCTCGCCTTTTTTGGTAATTGATGACAACATATAGATCAAAGCTTCTACAAATGATAATAAGAGTGAAAACATTTCCGCTTTGAGAAGTATGTGAAAAGCAAGAGCTCCCCCTAAATTTGTGCATAGTTTATGATTTGCTTTGGACTGCAAGTGCACAGAGAGTTAGGCTCATGGGTTACTCTTCCATGTCACATACATCTTGGTGGAGCGCTCAAAATGATAATAATTAAATACATGCACTCATCACCAAGCAAAGTGAATGATCATATAGGGATAAAAAATGTATAGATCAAACACACATGATCATCCAAGTATCACACAGACAGAAAGTATCTCAATCAAGCAAAGCAAATAAAGTTCAACCACCAAAGCAAGAGAGAATAAAAAATCAGCACTCTCTCTCGAAGCCTATGATTTATACATTTTTCTCCCCCTTTGGCAACAAGTTACCAAAAAGTTCATAGAAAATGCATAGCACTAAGTCGTCTCTCAGGCTTGGTCTTCAGGTGGTGGTGTCCGGATAACTCCAAGAACGAAGGCTTCAGTCGATGTAGATGGAGCTAGTGGAGTAGGTGCTAGAGCTGGTGGCATTGAAGCTGTAGCTAGTGCAGATGAAGTTGCTCTGGTATCTGGAACATGCACTGTAGCAGATCTCTGAGCTCTAGGCACTCTGGCAAATGCATCAGTGGTTGTCTTGCCCTTTCTCTCCTGCATATCATCCTGAAGTTGCTCCACAACAGACTGGATCTCAGTTACCTTCACATCCATGTCATAGAACTTCTGCTCCACGATCCTTTCCAAGCTCTCCTGGTTTTGAGTCAGGGTGGCCAGCCCTTTCTCAATCCTTAGAGTGGATGCAATCAAGTAGCCAAGCTGATCTTGCTTGCTCTTCAGAAGATACTGAGATGCCTCTTCCATGGTTGGCATCTTTGTAGCTTGCTCAGCCTTTGCCTTCTCCCTCTTTGCTTGAATGTGCACAGAAGATGGTTCATCCTCATTCATGACCACTTGGTTGTCCTCAAAGTCTGGATAGATAGGCATGTGCTCCTTGTCCAACAAATATGTGCCAGTGCCCATCTTGGAGTTAATCAACTCCTGGATCTGTGGTGCATACCCACAGCTTCTCTTTTGGTGAGCAGCTGTCCTCTTGATAGTTTCAACTATAAGACTCATGACCTTGAACTTTTGTGGCACATCAAATATAAGTAGCAGATTGATGGAGTGGCCTCTGATCATTCTATGATCACCAGACTTGGGCAGAAGAGTGTGCCTGAGGATCCAATTGATAGTAGGCAGTCCTGACAGCAGGTGTTTCACTGATCCAAATTGGTGAGTCTCAAGATCTGCATCAGGAATCTCCTTGTACATGCTAGCCATGGAGTTGTGATCCTTCTTATTCTTGGCATAGACATCCAAGTCATCTTAATTCTCCTCAGGAGCATTGATCAATTGAGCCCATTCTGCTACTGTTGACTGGTATCTAGTGCCGACATCCAGACTATCTTGCCATCTGGGTAGAAGTGAGCTATGGAGTAGAACTGCATGATAAGCTCATCATTCCACTTTGTGAGCTTCTGAGCCACAAACTCATCAACTCCACAAGCCTTGAAACTGTCATATAATCCTGGATAATGTTCTTCATTCTCCTTGATGTACTCCCAGTTGACCCATCTCATGTCACATACTATTGGTTTCTTGTCAAGCAACACTGTCTCATAAAAATCCTGCTGTTCTTTGGTATGGAACCTGTAGTCCACAACAGTTCTCCTTCTGGTGGCATATGGATCTGACTCTCTCCATAGCCTCAATCCTGAATCCTTCCTGATCTTCATGTTTTCTGCTACAGGATGAGCATCATTATGATCTGGAATTTTTGGCTTTAACTTCCTCAAAACATGTGTCTCATCATCTTCTTCTTCAGCAATAGTTTCAGGCACTAGGGCCTTGTTTTTCTCAGCAGCTGGAATGTTCCTGGTACTCCTCTTTGGTGCAGTTTTGGATTTTGGAGCAGCTGGCTTAGAAGTTCCTTTGGGCTTAGATTGAGCAGCCCTGGATCTTATGGCATCTCGCATAAGCTTTTGAGCTTTGGGTGCTGGTGCTGCATCCTCTTCCTCTTCTTCAGAGTCTTTCATGATTGAAGATCTTCTAAGCACTCTGGCAGTGGTCTTTTTGACCCTCTCTTTCCTTTTCTTTTCTGTGACGACCTGCTCTTTGGGTGCAAATCCCAAAGTCTCTTGAGTAGATGCTCTGGCTTTAGACATTGGAGCTCTCTTGGCAGGAACCTTTTGCTTCATTCCTGGCTTGGTGGCAGCAGCTGTGCCATATTCCTTCTTCAGGACTTTCCTCTTTGAGGTGGTTTCTTCTTCCTCAGCCACATAGTCCTTATCCTCTGACTCTGAGGTTCTTTTCTTGCTGGCCCTGGTGGCAGCCTTTGGCAGATTGCTTGGTGTGCTCCTGCTCCCATCATCTGAGCTGCTAGAGGGACTAGTGCCCTCACTCAAGTGAACCTGCTCCTCTGACTTGTTCTGACTGTAACTTTGATTAGACATAATGCAATCTCTGGCAGCTGACCCTGTGAATAGATTATAGATGAGGTAGAGTGGATGAGCATCACAAAATACAGAGGTTTTTGCAAAAGAATGAATTAAAAACTTAGTTTTAGTTTTCCACAGAAAGCATTTCGGATCTACCGATTTGCAAACTCGGTGATACCGAAGCAGCTTTTGGAACCTAAACTAGTGAACTCGGTCAGACCGAGTCACAGTTCGGTGGCACCGAGACTGCTAGGGTTTCACAAAGTGCTGAACTCGGTCATACCGATTTGCAATTCTCAGTCAGACCGAGAATCACATGTGCAATGGCCTGAGCCAAATCGGTGGAACCGATTTCATCAACTCGGTCGGTCCGAGATGGTTTCGGCGGAAACCTAACCCTAAATTTTCAATTCACGACTAAACTACGGAGTGTTTTCGATGGATAGAATGGTTTCAATCGTGGCAAGATTCATGGCAAAGCAATGTGCTGGGGAATCAGAGTTAGAACAGCACAAATTTCAAGTCCACCTAGTTCGGCGATGAACTTGCTACGGTGGCAACGGCGGGGATGATTCCCGTTGACGGCGGCGGAGACCAGTGGCAGGAGGAAATTGGCGACGAGGAGGACGATCCGGAGACCCTGGAGGCAGAGCAGGCTAAGCGCGGGTGAAAGAGTTCGGAGAAAATTTCCAAAATTTTGCCTGTGGCTATATATAGCCCGACCCTGTCAGTGTGACCGAGTGGAACAACTCGGTGGCACCAAGATGCATAACTGCAAGCAGTTGGTGCAACTCGGTGTGACCGAAAAGTTCAAATCGGTTGCACCGAGATTGAAAACCTAGATCGACTTAGTGATCTCGGTATGACCGAAATGGGTGAATTGGTCAGACCGAAACGCACAAAGAAGTTTTGGAAGTTTAAGTCTATGACGAATCGGGGACTCCGAGTGCTCCTCACACAGAGTGGTTCGAATCTGACTTGATGAAATTTTGTGATGTAGCATGAATAGAATTTGAGACGAGAAAAGTATAGATAGCTAGAGAAGGTTCTTAGGCATTCTTGTCCATCCACTTGGCCAAAAGAAAAGAAAACCAATCAATCAAAACAACAAGTGGATGTCCTCGAATGAGTAAATTATGCAACCAACATGCTAACACAATAAAATGACAAATGAAATATGTGGCAAAGCATGCACAAACAATTCTAGTATCTATCAAGCAATTGGCGATGACTAGGTCATCTATATATGAGTATATTGACTTAGGAGTCAAATGAGAACATTTGATCATAGGTCATACTCATCGTTTAAGCACAAGTGGGGTTACCACTTTTACATAAAGCGTTGTTGTGTTCACACCATTAGAGTTGCTTTAACTCAATTGTTAGAGTAAAGCTCCCCCTAGATGTGAGATCCCCCCTAAGAGGGATGAACTAACCTTGGGTTTTGTCGATGATGACTTCATGTAGATGTTGAAGATGTGGATGCTCATTGTTGATGTAGATCATTTGGAGCTATCCTTTGGAGTGAGTTACACTTTCAATACCTACACGGGTTAGTCCGACAAGGAACAAACAAGGATATCCATAGGCATAGAGTGACGCACACATAAGATGATGTCTATGAAAGCTTTAGGTTACCTTGTCCCTTGTCTTACCAACAAGAGGGTTTGTGACTCCTTGAACTAGTGCAAGATGTGGAAGTTGATTGCACTTGTTCTTGCCAAAATGATAAGAGTGAAGTATGTTGGCGGAGTCACCCTCAAGAACTCTCTGGTTCTTCTTCTTCGGGATCCACACCATCTTGATGGGAATCCTCGGAGTTGTAGTTGTACTTGATGAAGTGGAACTTGATGTAGTCTTGGGAACCCACTTAACCAAGGCCTTAGGAGCTTCTTCAAATGCATCAATTTCCTCTTGAAGCTTGTCCTTGCCTTTTTGCTTGTGGTCTTGTGGTGGAAGATCATCTTGAGCTTGTGTCCCTTTGGAATAAGTAGGATCATACTTCTCTTGTTGAGGAACAAACTTCGTCTTGGGGTATTGATCTTCTTCCCACTCAACTCCATTGGCATTGAACTTTCGTTCAAAACCAATACCTTGATTCTTCCGGTGCCTTCCTTGCTTGCGTACAATTTCCTCGAATTGCTTACTCCCGGCAAGGCTCTTGTAAACACCTTTCTCTATGATTCCCTTCAATAAGCTATTTTCTTTGCTCAAGTGTAACTTGGCTAAGAGAATCATTAGTGGAATCAAGAGAACTACTAGAAGCAACAACATTGGATTTAGCATGATTATTGTTACTACTAGAAGAAGAATCCTTCTTGTTCTTGTTACTAGACTTGACTTGAGGCATGTAAGTGGATAAGAGTAAACGCTTGGCAATGTAAGAAGAACTTTTCTTGCAAAGATCATCATTGATTGCCTTCAATAACTCATGCTCTTGCTCAAGGTTGAGCGTTTCAAAATGTAATTTCTCATGAGTCCTTAAAAGTTCTTGATGATCTCCTAAGATAGTTTCATGAGCTAACTTAAGAGTGTTTAGTTCTTTAGTTAGAGACTCAATCTTCTCCTTATCATTGTCATTCATTTCATCTTGATTAGCATGATTAATTGATGTTTCATCATAGTATTCATCACTATAGTTGTCAACAAGTAAATCATCATCACCTAACAAGTCATCTTCATCGCTATTGAAATCAACATACTCGGGGTGTGATACCTTTGGACCTTTGGCCATGAAGCATCTTCCAATTCCTTCATTTGGTGAATCAAATATGTCATAGGAGTTGGTTGACACAAGTGCTAGACCGGCAACACCTTCATCTTGAGTATATTCGGAGTCGGAGTGATAGCTTCTCTCGGAGTCATTGTCGGAGTCGGAGCCGGATACCCATTCACCAACATGACCTTGATGTCTTTGTTTTGTGTAGCTCCTTGATGACTTGTCCTTCCTTTCCGAATCCTTGCTTCTCCGAGAGGGTCTTCGTTCATATCGATCGTCCCTACTCCTTCTCTCCCTTGATGGTGATTCTTCTCTTCTACTTCTTCTTTTGGGAGAATCTTCTCTTCTCTTGTGGGGAGTCGTACACTCATTGGAGTAGTGTCCGGGTCTTCCACAATTGTAGCAGTTTCGCTCTCGACTAGAAGATCTTTTGTCATTGTAGGACCTTGACTTGGAACTTCTCTCTTTGCTTCTATTCTTGTAGAACTTGTTGAAGTTCTTCACCATTAAGCTCAATTCTTTATTGAAGGTTTGTTTCTCACTTGATGATGTGGGGGCTTCACATGAGGCTTTGTAAGCAGCACTTGACTTGTTATGGAGCTCCTCCTTATCCTTGAGTGACATCTCATGAGCAACAATTCTTCCAATGACTTCCGTTGGCTTGAGATCTTTGTAATTTGGCATCATTTGGATCAATGTGCATACGGTATCGTATTTTCCATTGAAGGCTCTTAGGATCTTCTTGATGATGAATTTGTTGGTCATCTCTTCACTTCCTAAGCCGGCAATCTCATTTGTGATAAGAGCAAGCCTCGAGTACATTTCAGCGACACCTTCACCATCCTTCATTTTGAACTTGTCAAGTTGACTTTGAAGCACATCCAACTTGGATTCCTTGACGGAGTCGGTACCTTCATGCATGTCAATCAAAGTATCCCAATTTTCTTTTGCATTCTCAAGACGGCTGATTTTGTTGAATTCTTCGGGGCACAATCCGTTGAAGAGGATATCACAAGCTTGAGCGTTGTATTGCAGCATTTTCAACTCTTCCGCGGTGGCTTCACGATTCGGTTCTCTCCCATCAAAGAATTCACCTTGCAAGCCAACACACACAATAGCCCAAACGGTGGGGTTATGTCCAAGAATATGCATTTTCATCTTATGCTTACAACTAGCAAAATTAGTACCATCAAAGTAAGGACCTCTACGGTGATAATTTCCCTCGCTAGACACCATACTCTCCTAGGTTGTGAAACCAAGGCTATGACCACCAAAAGCTATGGAAATCAAGGCAAATGGAGACCAAAGCTCTGATACCACTTGTAGGATCGAAAGTATGTCTAGAGGGGGGGTGATTAGACTACTTGACCAATTAAAAATCTATCCTTTTCCCAATTTTAGTCTTTGGCAGATTTTAGCTATCTTAGCACAAGTCAAGCAATCTTAACACCATTCAAGCAAGCATGCAAAGAGTCTATGAGCACTGGAAAGTATAGCATGCAACTTGCAAGAATGTAAAGGGAAGGGTTTGGAGAATTCAAACACAATTGGAGACACGGATGTTTTTGTCGTGGTTCCGATAGGTGGTGCTATCGTACATCCACGTTGATGGAGACGTCAACCCACGAAGGGTAACGATTGCGCGTGTCCACGGAGGGCTCCACCCACGAAGGGTCCACAAAGAAGCAACCTTGTCTATCCCATCATGGCCATCGCCCACGAAGGACTTGCCTCACTAGCGGTAGATCTTCATGAAGTAGACGATCTCCTTGCCCTTACAAACTCCTTGGTTCAACTCCAGAATCTTTGTCGGAGGCTCCCAAGTGACACCTAGCCAATCTAGGAGACACCACTCTCCAAGAAGTAACAAATGGTGTGTTGATGATGAACTCCTTGCTCTTGTGCTTCAAATGATTGTCTCCCCAACACTCAACTCTCTCTCACAGGATATGGATTTGGTGGAAAGAAGATTTGAGTGGAAAGCAACTTGGGGAAGGCTAGAGATCAAGATTCATATGGTGAGAATGGAATATCTTGGCCTCAACACATGAGTAGGTGGTTCTCTCTCAGAAAATGTGTATTGGAAGTGTAGGTATGTTCTGATGGCTCTCTCCACGAATGAAGAGTGGGTGGAGGGGTATATATAGCCTCCACACAAAAACTAACCATTACACACAATTTACCAATCTCGGTGAGACCGAATTGAGAAACTCGGTCAGACCGATTTAGCAAACCTAGTGACTGTTAGGATTTTCGGTGGGACTGAGATGCAACTCGGTAGGACCGATATGGTTAGGGTTAGGGCATAACGTAATCTCGGTGTGACCGATTACACAAACTCGGTGGGACCGATTTTGGTAATAAGCTAACCAGAGAGTTGGTCAGGTAAACTCGGTGGGAACGATTTGCTCATTTCAGTGGGACCGAAATGTTACAAAAAGGAAATAGAGAATTTACATTGCAATCTCGGTGGGACCGATCGCTCATCTCGGTAGGACCGAAACGTTACGAAGGGAAACAGAGAGATTACAACCCCATCTCAGTGTGACCGAGATCCCTATCGGTGAGACCGATTTGCCTAGGGTTTGTGGCAGTGGCTATGACATCTGAACTCGGTGGCGCCGGATAGAAAGAATCGGTAGGGCCGAGTTTGACTTTTGGTTTAGGTCATATGTGGATG
This sequence comes from Triticum dicoccoides, assembly GCF_002162155.2. Lineage (NCBI taxonomy): Eukaryota > Viridiplantae > Streptophyta > Magnoliopsida > Poales > Poaceae > Triticum > Triticum dicoccoides. The sequence goes on from NC_041390.1 coordinate 88,717,262, forward strand.
TGGGAAGGTAGTTGAGGGTTTTGGAGCATATCACTAAGCACTATGAAGCAAGAACCTCATCAAGCAACACCTTATCCCTCCTTGATAGTATTGGCTTTTCCTATAGACTCAATGTGATCTTGGATCACTAAAATATAAAATGTATAGTCTTGAGCTTTGAGCTTGAGCCAATCTTTTTGTCCTTAGTATTTTGAGGGGTCCACTTTCCTCATCCATGCCATGCCATTCATTGAGATTTTCCTAAAATATTAATCTTGGAATATCATTATCTCAATGAGCTATATGTTGTTAGGAATTACCAAAAGCACCTAGGGATAGTTGCACTTTCACTTATATCGCCCACAACTCACTTTGTGTTCTACTCGTGCATATGACATCTACGCATAAAACCTGGCTCTGATACCACTGTTGGGGAACATAGTAATTTCAAAAAAATTTCTTGCGCACACGCAAGATCATGGTGATGCATAGCAACGAGAGGGGAGAGTGTTGTCTACGTACCCTCGTAGACCGAAAGCGGAAGCATTAGCACAACGTGGTTGATGTAGTCGTACGTCTTCACGATCCGACCGATCAAGTACCGAACGTACGACACCTCCGAGTTCATCACACGTTCAGCCCAATGACGCCCCTCGAACTCCGATCCAGCCGAGTGTTGAGGGAGAGTTTCGTCAGCACGACGGTGTGGTGACGATGTTGATGTTCTACCGATGCAGGGCTTCGCCTAAGCACTGCTACAGTAATATCGAGGTGGACTATAGTGGAGGGGGCACCGCACACGGCTAAAAGATCAAAAGATCAATTGTTGTGTCTATGGGGTGCCCCCTGCCCCCGTATATAAAGGAGCAAGGGGGGGTGTGGCCGGCCAGGGAGAGGGCGCGCCAGGAGGAGTCCTACTCCCACCGGGAGTAGGACTCCCCCCTTTTCCTAGTTGGAATAGGATTCGGGAGGGGGAAAGAGGAGGGAGAGAAGGAGGGGGGCGCCGCCCCCTCTCCTTGTCCTATTCGGACTACGGGGGAGGGGCGCGCGGCCCAGCCCTGGCCGCCTCTCCTCTTCTTTGTAAAGGCCCACTAAGACCCATTTACCTCCCGGGGGGTTCTGGTAACCTCCCGGTACTCCGGTAAAATCCCGATTTCACCCGGAACACTTCCGATATCCAAACATAGGCTTCCAATATATCAACCTTCATGTCTTGACCATTTCGAGACTCCTCGTCATGTCCGTGATCACATCCGGGACTCTGAACTACCTTCGGTACATCAAAACATATAAACTCATAATATAACTGTCATCGTAACGTTAAGCGTGTGGACTCTACGGGTTCGAGAACTATGTAGACATGACCGAGACACGTCTCCGGTCAATAGCAAATAGCGGAACCTAGATGCTCATATTGGCTCCTACATATTCTACGAAGATCTTTATCGGTCAAACCGCATAATAACATATGTTGTTCCCTTTGTCATCGGTATGTTACTTGCCCGAGATTCGATCGTCGGTATCTCAATACCTAGTTCAATCTCATTACCGGCAAGTCTCTTTACTCGTTCTGTAATACATCATCCCCCAACTAACTCATTAGTAGCAATGCTTGCAAGGCTTAAGTGATGTGCATTACCGAGAGGGCCCAGAGATACCTCTCCGATATTCGGAGTGACAAATCCTAATCTCGAAATATGTCAACCCAACAAGTACCTTCGGAGACACCTGTAGAGCACCTTTATAATCACCCAGTTACGTTGTGACGTTTGGTAGCACACAAAGTGTTTCTCCGGTAAACGGGAGTTGCATAATCTCATAGTCATAGGAACATGTATAAGTTATGAAGAAAGCAATACCAACATACTAAACGATCTGGTGCTAAGCTAATGGAATGGGTCATGTCAATCACATCATTCTCCTAATGATGTGACCCTGTTAATCAAATGACAACTCATGTGTATGGTTAGGAAACATAACCATCTTTGATCAACGAGCTAGTTAAGTAGAGGCATACTAGTGACAATCTGTTTGTCTATGTATTCACATATGTATTATGTTTCCGGTTAATACAATTCTAGCATGAATAATAAACATTTATCATGATATAAGGAAATAAATAATAACTATATTATTGCCTCTAGGGCATATTTCCTTCAGATGGTGTCCTGGACTAGGGGGTGCTAGGCATGTCGGCTCCCTGACGTATGGGTCGTGCAGAGGACCCCTAAGATTATCAACCAGTGGGCTACGTTCATCGGGCCAAGGAGAGCCAAGATGGAAGGTTCTGAAGACATGGCGCCTACTCCAAGACTTAGTGGTCGTCGTCATGATTACCCTTAGATAACCGACCTATGTGTAAACCGTAGGCACCCCTAGTATCTATATAAGCCGAGGGGTGAGGACCATAGACGACGACAACTCTTATAAACACACACGATCTCGTGGTAGATCAACTTGCCACCACTATATTTTAACAATGCGCCATATTGGTGGCGTCGGGTGTTCAGGCCACCAAGGCCCTTTTTGCCACACCGACACTAGGCTTTTCTGCACTGGTGTAATACGACCAAGCATGATTTACTGTATTATCTCTTCAAGTGAGCCTGAACATAAGTAAATGCTCGTGTCTCCTGTTAGCATCACTCCAAGGCTATGTAACGACCCGAGACCGATGTGCCAGGTGTCCTCCAGTTATTCGCTGTTGTTGCCTTGTCTTTGCTTGCGTGTCATGCATCTCATATCATGTCATCATGTGCATTTCATTTGCATACATGTTCGTCTCATGCATCCGAGCATTTTCCCCGTTGTCCGTTTTGCATTCCGGCGCTCCTATGTCACCCGGTGTCCCTTTCTACCTCTTTCGTGTGCGGGCGTTAAACGTTTTCGGATTGGACCGAGACTTGTCATGCGGCCTTGGTTTACCACCGGTAGACCGCATGTCAAGTTTCATGCCATTTGGACTTCGTTTGATACTCCAACGGTTAACCGAGGGACCGAAAAGGCCTCGTGTGTGTTGCAGCCCAACACCCCTCCAAAGTGGCCCAAAACCCACCTAAACCTCCCCATCCTCTCGGATGTTCGATCACGATCGTGTGGCCGGAAACCGTGATCAATTTGGAGCCTCCTAGATCCCTCTATCTATAAATATGTGCTCTCCTCCGAAATTTCCATGCAGATGAAACCCTAGCTAAACTTCCCACTCCCCCGCCGGACATGTCCGCGCCCGCCGGACGAAATCCCACCGCCACCTCACTCCGTCCAATCAGGAGAGGCCACGTCAACTCCGTCGCCTCGCTCGACCACTCCCCTTGCGCCACCTGTCGCCGCCACTCCCCCTCCACTACGCGGCCCGCCGAGCCCATCGCGGGCCCGCGCAGGCCCGGCCGCCGCCGCCGCCTCCCGCAGGCGCCTGCCCGCACCCACAGCCTCATGCCCAAGCCGCCGTTCATCCTCCGCCGTGGTTCCTCACTGGGAAACCGCGACGCCGCCGCCCCGCCATGGCCGCCCTTTGTGCAGTGCCGCCGCAGGCTCCGTCCGGCGCGCCGTTGCCCCAGATCCGGCGACTCCGCGCCCAGATCTCGCCGCCGCGGACCAGATCCACTCCGCCCCGACCTCATTTGGCCTCGTCCCCGCTCCTCGCAAACTCCGCCTCCCGCCGCCGGTGCCGTACGCCGTCGCCAGGCCGCTGTCTCGATCGAGAGATTGGGACGAAGCCACCCAGCGGCCTGCTCGCTGCCCTCCGCGTGTGGGCCTCCATGTTAGCCTTGGCCCACCGCACCACGCGGGTCCCGTCCGGCCCACCTCAGCCTCGGCCTACCTCTCCTTCATCCTGGGCCGAGCCCAATCAGGTGAGGCCCCGCCATTTCCCTTATCCATCGCCGTGGGCGATTGTTACTATGTTGCGCTCACCCGCAGACGTGGAATTTTACTAAGTCCCCGAAGTTTCCAGTATCATGTGTGCATCTTGTCATGTCCATAACTTGTTGCATACTGCTCCATTTCATGACATCATTTCATCTCATTGCATCATTTTCATTTGAGCTCATCTTGATGCCCGAAATGTTGTTGGAAGAGGGCTATGTGATGATTATGTCAGATCTGTTTCAGCAAATGGCCTTTTGTCATTTTTGCCATGATTAATGTGCGCATGCTATGATCCTGAGCTCTACATGTACTTTGTAGAATGCCATGCCATCTTTACAGGGGTGTATGCCATGTATTTTTGTGATCTTTGTGGTGACTAGCACAAGCATGCAAAGTAGCTTACTCGATGATGCTGATTTCAGGGACTTAGAATTTCACCAAGTCCTTGTCCTGTTTTTGTTTTTATGCCATATGTTCATGTTATTTCCTAGTGATTCGTGCCTCTTTTGAGGATGCTCAGTAAGGATGTTTTGTTAATATTGTGGTGCTCTATCCATCCATATCTTTGTTTGAAATTATGGAGCACCCTAGCGTGAGTCAATCGAGATCTACTTTTGCTATAAAATATTCCTGGAAGATTGTTAACTTGTTTAGCGATTTTGCCGAGGTTATCGCTATTGATCCGTGCACGCTATGATGTTGTTCTTGCCATGTATAGCTTCTATGCCATGTCTTCTTGATGGGTGTATGCTTAGTTTGTAATTCCATGCTTTGTAGTGAGTGCATCGAGCTCGTAAACATGCCTACTCGTTATCTGTTTTGCATGCTCCAGTTTTTCACTAAGTCTGAATCTGTTTATGTTTTCGCTATGTTCACATGCTTGCAATTGTATTTTCTGATCCATTTTGGCTCATGGTCACTAAGGGACTTTTGTTATGTGCTTAGAGTAGCTTCATGTCATGCCTTGCTTTGCCATGATATGTTCCTGTAGCATGTAGTTTTCATGCTCTAAAGTGTGCTTCCTGATGATAAATTCCAGACTTGTGTTAATTTCACTAAGTCTGAAACCTGTTATCATTTGCACTTTTTCCATGCTTGATTGAACCTGTTAATGAGTGTATTAGCCATATCTCAGTGTTCATCTTTTTTCAAGCATCTTGAGTGGATCCCCGCCATATTTAGTTCGCTACTTGTTGTTTATCGCAGACCGGTGCCATATTTGTTTTGCTTGCCATTTCCAAACCGTGCATCCGATTCCGGTGATCTTTATATCGATTTTGACCGAAATCACCTCACCTTTCCAGTGGCACTCATGGATTTCCAGGTTGAGGCCAGGTTCAATCATTCCTTTCCAAATCATGCATATGCATCACATACCGCATCTCGCATATCATACCATGTTCGTGTGTTGGTTGTTTACTATGTTGTGTGCTTCTTTCCGGTGTTGCTTCTTCGGGTTGGTTCCGATAACATCGCGTTTGTGAGGACCCGTTCGACTATGTCCGTTTGCCTTCTTCATGGACTCATTCTTCTTCCTTGTGGGATCTCAGGCAAGATGACTATACCCTCGAAATCACTTCTATCTTTGCTTGCTAGTTGCTCGCTCTTTTGCTATGCCTGTGTCGTGATACCTACCACTTGCTTATCATGCCTCCCATATTGTTAAGCCAAGCCTCTAACCCACCTTGTCCTAGCAAACCATTGTTTGGCTATGTTACCACTTTGCTCAGCCCCTCTTATAGCGTTGTTAGTTGCAGGTGAAGATTGGAGTTTGTTCATGTTGGAACATGGATATTTTTCTTGGGATATCACAATATCTCTTATTTAATTAATGCATCTATATACTTGGTAAAGGATGGAAGGCTCGGCCTTATGCCTGGTGTTTTGTTCCACTCTTGCCGCCCTAGTTTCCTTCATATCGGTGTTATGTTTCCGGATTTTGCGTTCCTTACACGGTTGGGTTATAATGGGAACCCCTTGACAGTTCGCCTTGAATAAAACTCCTCCAGCAATGCCCAACATTGGTTTTACCATTCGCCACCTAGCCTTTTTTCCCTTGGGTTCTGCAGACTCAAGGGTCATCTTTATTTAAACACCCCTGGGCCAGTGCTCCTCTGAGTGTTGGTCCGACTGAGTAGACTGCGGGGCCACCTCGGGGCAACTTGAGGGTTGGTTTTACTCGTAGGATGTCTCATCTGAGTGTGCCCTGAGAACGAGATATGTGCAGCTCCTATCGGGATCTGTCGGCACATTCGGGCGGTGTTGCTGGACTTGTTTTACCATTGTCGAGGATGTCTTGTAACCGGGATGCCGAGTCTGATCGAATTGTCTTGGGAGAAGGAATATCCTTCGTTGACCGTGAGAGCTTGTGATGGGCTAACTTGGGACACCCCTGTAGGGATTTGGACTTTTGAAAGTCGTGCCCGCGGTTATGGGCAGATGGGAATTTGTTAATGTCCGGTTGTAGAAAACCTGAAGTGGACCTTAATTAAAATACATCAACCGCGTGTGTTACCGTGATGGTCTCTTCTCGGCGGGGTCCGGGAAGTGAACACGGTGTTGGAGTAATGCTTGACGTAGGTTGTTCTAGGATCACTTCTTGATCATAGTTGTTCGACCGTGCTTTTGCCTTCTCTTCTCGCTCTCATTTGCGTATGTTAGCCACCATATATGCTAGTCGCTTGTTGCAGCTCCACCTCATACCTTTTCCCTACCTATAAGCTTAAATAGTCTTGATCGTGAGGGTGTGAGATTGCTGAGTCCCCGTGACTCACAGATACTTCCAAAACTAGTTTCAGGTGCCGATGAGACCGTGCAGGTGACGCAACCAAGCTCAAGGAGGAGCTCGATGAAGATCTTGTCCTTTGTGTTGTTTCGTTCTAGTTGATCAGTAGTGGAGCCCAGTTGGGGTTGATCGGGGAACTGTGTAGCATTTGGGGTAGTCTTCTTTTATTTTGGTTCCATAGTCGGACCTTGTTTGTATCTGGTTGATGTAATGCTTTATTCATGTAATTGTGTGAAGTGGCGATTGCAAGCCAACTATGTATCTCTTTCCCTTATGTATTACATGGGTTGTGTGAAGATTACCTCACTTGCGACATTGCTTTCAATGCGGTTATGCCTCTAAGTCGTGCTTCAACACGTGGGAGATATAGCCGCATCGAGGGCGTTACAAGTTGGTATCAGAGCCTTCCCCGACTTAGGAGCCCCCTGCTTGATTGAATCGTTGGCGTTGTTGAGTCGAAAAAGAAAAATATTTTGAGTCTTTTAGGATTATATATATCGGAGAGTAGGACTTATTTTTACTCCTTAGTCCCTTCGTCGCTCTGGTGAGGCATCTTGACATAGAGTTTTGACTCTTCTCTTCTCAAATTTCACTAAAAAAATTTAGGATCACGCAGGTATCTTGGAATCGTTCCGATGGTTTTGTGACGAGAACATTGTTCTTGGTGCCTCCTGACATTTAGGGGTTGTGGCAGTGTCCCGGGGAGTTGAGCTCCGAGGTGTTGTCGTCACAATTTTATCGTTGTAGTTCTAGAATACCTGATTTTTATTCGTCGACATCGAAAATCTCTTTTATGCAGTTGTTGGTGAGATAACCTCGACGCCACCCAGTACTGGGGCGGGAGTTCGGGAGTATTGCATAACTCGTATAACGGATGTTTTTCGAAGGTTGAGGTAAACGATTTCCGAAGGTTTCTCGGTTATGTGTTGAAGGATGGATACAGCTGGATGTAGGATTTGCTAGTTTTGGGTGAGATATTATGCTTCCCCTGTATGCCCTACACCTGATTGCATAACCGGAAAGTTTTGGGAGTTTATAAGTGGGAATTCAAGTAGCTCTTAGGATATCTTTCTGACAGATGTATGATATGAAATTGGGGTTCGACGTCTAGTGGTCCGCCTATCCACGGTTGGTCTTACAGTGGTCTCATTGTGTCTTAAAGAGTCCTTGGCTATGCCGACTCGGGGACGCTTCGTATGTCATGTGCATTGCCTTGTACATGATGGTGTTGTACGGTCGAGCCCGTGTAGGCCCCACCACGAAAACTTCGGACGGAATCTCGATCATATGTTTGTTTCGGCTTATTCTACAAGCCAATCCTTGTTTTGTTTTGAAGTGTGGTATTCGAGTTGCTTCGAAGTCAAATGTTGATTCCATACCTTCCCCAAATGGTGTTTTCATACTCCGATGTGAATACTAATCCTTCATGATAATCGAGATTGTCATGTCAATACTTTTTCAATCGGTGAGTTTCTCGTCAAGTCGATCCGTTCATTTTCAACATCCGCAAGATCAACTCAATTTTTTTTGTCAACGGTGTTTGTTTCATCCGTTCCAAGTTGCCTTTGTTTTTCCCGCCCACCCACCCCATTTTTCTTCAAGGACTCAGATTCCGTAATCAAGTATCCATCTTATGGATGTAAAGTTTCTTTGTTTTTTTTCCGTCAATGTTCTTACCCGGTGGTTCTCGAGAAAATACTAACGGAGCTTCAAGTTCGTCACTCTTCACTCATTATCTTCTCCGGTGTATTCAATTCAAGTTTTCTGTGTTGATCATATTCTTTTCCTTGCTTCAAATGCCTTCTCATACCGGTGCACCTCATAACCATTCACTTCTTGCTATTCATTTGTTCCGGAGTGCTAAAGATATCTCAGAAGATTTGTGTTACCACTCTGCATTCGTTCAAGCTCTTTCGAGGATGTCATCTGATTCAAGCCTTTTAATTCAACCGGTGCACTCTCTCTTTTAAATCGTTCTACGGTGTTTCTTTTGAGTGGGCCCGAACCCACAGGTCTTTTTCCAGGATCTTACCTGACTCTTCTAATTTTACCGGAGCTTCTCAAATTCTCTCCAAAATTTGATGTAAGAATGATTCATCATCAATCATATGTATTTCTCCAAGATCTTTCAAATTCATTTCATCGTTGGCTCAACCTTTCCATTCTTCATTCCGGAGTGCCTCAATAATTCATGGTGGTGTCTCGCATTGTCATTCTCAACACTTGAAGACCAAAGAAGATTTCTCTCTCAATCTTATCTGTTCTCTCAAAGATTCGTGGTTCTAGCGTTATGCCATCCTCTCATAATTGTTTTCGGTTGTGAGATTTCTTTTCATCCTTCCGGAGCAATTCAAGAGTATTCTCAGTTTGATTATCCGGAGTCCAACAATTCAGGTTTATTCATTCTCAGCTTTCAGTTATCATTCTCCAATCTTACCGGTGCATCGTTCAAATATCCTCTAATCAGTTCATGATCTCTTTGTTCTCTTGCATCTAAATTCCTTCAAGTATCCGGATTCGTTCTCTAATTCTTACCGGTGATTCATCTCTTTACTTCATTCATTTTAATTCTAACGGTGGTTCGTTCAAGATTTCTCTTACCTTGTTATCATATCAATTCATTCGTTGTTCCAAATCCCACCGGCGGTTCCATCAAGACCTTCCCAAGTTTGTGCTATATCTCTCTTAATCCTTTTTCAAAGAGAATAAGTAGTATGCCATATCCGTTTGCTCGTCATCAATTAAATTGGTGAAGGATACGCATAATGCAATTCTTATTCTTGCCTCATCCAAATGATGGATTCGTTCCTCCGGAGTTTGTTCACAATGACTAATTCTCATTGTCGATTGTTCACCTTCTCTTTTCCCGGAGTTCCAACCTCTTTTAATTATATCACCACGAAGATTCTTCTAAATCATTGCAAGGCTTCACCTTGTGTTTTTCAACCATTTTTTTCCTTTCATATTCATCATCCTTTTTTGTTACCGGAGTTCTTCATGGATGTTCTTCATGATGGTTCATCAAGGGTTTAATTCCATCTCGAATTTTTCATCAACATTCTTTTCAGAGGAGCTCAAGCATTCTTCATCTTGCAATCCGGAGTGCAAGTCTTTCTACCGTATCATTGGAGGTGGTATTATGTCATTCTTGATAATTTGAGTTCATGTTTCATGATTCACATGTTGTTAAGAGTGAGGTATTTTAAATCCATCAATCTCGTCATTGGAATTACCTTGGGTTATATTTCACCTAAAGCCTTCCGTAAGGATGTTGCTATTTATGGTGCTTATAAATGATCCAAGTTCTTCATTTATCCTCCCGGTGAAATAAGTTTCTCGTCTCCTTGTTGATATCAATCCAATCAAATCTTTTCCGTGAGTGACAGGTTATCACCTCATAATTTGAGACGTATTCCATAAGACCATATCAAGCTTATCTTTTCGTTGTTGATAATCCAACAACTCCGTTCTAGCCTTTGTTGTAAGCGTGCGCTGCCAAGATCTTGTTTTCTACTTTGTTCATTCCATTCCATTCTCTATTTTCTTTCAGAGGCTTTGTGAGGTTGCTCTCTTCAACTCATCTCCTTGTTTGTCAGGACCTTGTTCTTTTCGTGCTTATCCTTTTAACCGGAGTGTTGTGTCCTCTACTCGTTATCTATTTTGCATGCTCCAGTTTTTCACTAAGTCTGAATCTGTTTATGTTTTTGCTATGTTTACATGCTTGCAATTGTATTTTCTGATCCCTTTTGGCTCATGGTCACTAAGGGACTTTTGTTATGTTCTTAGAGTAGCTTCATGTCATGCCTTGCTTTGCCATGATATGTTCCTTTAGCATGAAGTTTTCATGCTCTAAAGTGTGCTTCCTGATGATAAATTCCAGACTTGTGTTAATTTCACAAAGTCTGAAACCTGGTATCATTTGCACTTTTGCCATGCTTGATTGAACCTGTTAATGAGTGTATTAGCCGTATCTCAGTGTTCATCTTTTGTCAAGCATCTTGAGTGGATCCCCGCCATGCCTTTTTTTTCTATGTTTGAGTGTTGTAGCATAATTATCTTGATGCATTTAGTTGGCTACTTGCTGTTTATCCCAGACCGGTGCCATATTTGTTTTGCATGCCATTTCCAAACCGTGCATCCGATTCCGGTGATCTTTATATCGATTTCGACCGAAATCACCTCACCTTTCAAGTGGCACTCTTGGATTTCCAAGTTGAGGCCAGGTTCAATCATTCCTTTCCAAATCATGCATATGCATCACATACCGCATCCCGCATATCATACCATGTTCGTGTGTTGGTTGTTTACTATGTTGTGTGCTTCTTTCCGGTGTTGCTTCTTTGGGTTGGTTCCGATAACATCGCGTTTGTGAGGACCCGTTCGACTATGTCCGTTTGCCTTCTTCATGGACTCGTTCTTCTTCCTTGTGGGATCTCAGGCAAGATGACTATACCCTCGAAATCACTTCTATCTTTGCTTGCTAGTTGCTCGCTCTTTTGCTATGCCTATGCCGCGATACCTACCACTTTCTTATCATGCCTCCCATATTGTTAAGCCAAGCCTCTAACCCACCTTGTCCTAGCAAACCATTGTTTGGCTATGTTACCGCTTTGCTCAGCCCCTCTTATAGCGTTGTTAGTTGCAGGTGAAGATTGGAGTTTGTTGCATGTTGGAACATGGATATTTTTGTTGGGATATCACAATATTTCTTATTTAATTAATGCATCTATATACTTGGTAAAGGGTGGAAGGCTCGGCCTTATGCCTGGTGTTTTGTTCCACTCTTGCCGCCCTAGTTTCCGCCATATCAGTGTTATGTTCCCGGATTTTGCGTTCCTTACACGGTTGGGTTATAATGGGAACCCCTTGACAGTTCACCTTGAATAAAACTCCTCCAGCAATGCCCAACATTGGTTTTACCATTCGCCACCTAGCCTTTTTCTCTTGGGTTCTGCAGACTCAAGGGTCATCTTTATTTAAACCCCCCTGGGCCAGTGCTCCTCTGAGTGTTGGTCCAACCGAGTAGACTGCGGGGCCACCTCGGGGCAACTTGAGGGTTGGTTTTACTCGTAGGATGTCTCATCTGAGTGTGCCCTGAGAACGAGATATGTGCAGCTCCTATCGGGATTTGTCGGCACATTCGGGCGGTGTTGCTGGACTTGTTTTACCATTGTCGAGGTTGTCTTGTAACCGGGATGCCGAGTCTGATCGGATTTTCTTGGAAGAAGGAATATCCTTCGTTGACCGTGAGAGCTTGTGATGGGCTAACTTGGGACACCCCTGCAGGGATTTGGACTTTTGAAAGTCGTGCCCGCGGTTATGGGCAGATGGGAATTTGTTAATGTCCGGTTGTAGAAATCCTGAAGTGGACCTTAATTAAAATACATCAACCGCGTGTGTTACCGTGATGGTCTCTTCTCAGCGGGGTCCGGGAAGTGAACACGGTGTTGGAGTAATGCTTGACGTAGGTTGTTCTAGGATCACTTCTTGATCATAGTTGTCCGACCGTGCTTTTGCCTTCTCTGCTCGCTCTCATTTGCGTATGTTAGCCACCATATATGCTAGTCGCTTGTTGCAGCTCCACCTCATACCTTTTCCCTACCTATAAGCTTAAATAGTCTTGATCACGAGGGTGTGAGATTGCTAAGTCCCCGTGACTCACAGATACTTCCAAAACCAGTTTCAGGTGCCGATGAGACCGTGCAGGTGACGCAACCAAGCTCAAGGAGGAGCTCGATGAAGATCTTGTCCTTTGTGTTGTTTCGTTCTAGTTGATCAGTAGTGGAGCCCAGTTGGGGTCGATCGGGGAACTGTGTAGCATTTGGGGTAGTCTTCTTTTATTTTGGTTCCATAGTCGGACCTTGTTTGTATCTGGTTGATGTAATGCTTTATTCATGTAATTGTGTGAAATGGCGATTGTAAGCCAACTATGTATCTCTTTCCCTTATGTATTACATGGGTTGTGTGAAGATTACCTCACTTGCGACATTGCTTTCAATGCGGTTATGCCTCTAAGTCGTGCTTCAACACGTGGGAGATATAGCCGCATCGAGGGCGTTACAAGTTGGTATCAGAGCCTTCCCCGACTTAGGAGCCCCCTGCTTGATCGAATCGTTGGCGTTGTTGAGTCGAAAAAGAAAAATATTTTGAGTCTTTTAGGATTATATATATCGGAGAGTAGGACTTATTTTTACTCCTTAGTCCCTTCGTCGCTCTGGTGAGGCATCTTGATGTAGAGTTTTGACTCTTCTCTTCTCAAATTTCACTAAAAAAAATTAGGATCACGCAGTTATCTTGGAATCGTTCCGATGGTTTTGAGACGAGAACATTGTTCTTGGTGCCTCCTGACATTTAGGGGTTGTGGCAGTGTCCCGGGGAGTTGAGCTCCGAGGTGTTGTCGTCACAATTTTATCGTTGCAGTTCTAGAATACCTGATTTTTATTCGCCGACATCAAAAATCTCTTTTATGCAGTTGTTGGTGAGATAACCTCGACGCCACCCAGTACTGGGGCGGGAGTTCGGGAGTATTGCATAACTCGTATAACGGATGTTTTTCGAAGGTTGAGGTAAACGATTTCCGAAGGTTTCTCGGTTATGTGTTGAAGGATGGATACAGCTGGATGTAGGATTTGCTAGTTTTGGGTGAGATATTATGCTTCCCCTGTATCCCCTACACCTGATTGCATAACCAGAAAGTTTTGGGAGTTTATAAGTGGGAATTCAAGTAGCTCTTAGGATATCTTTCCGACAGATGTATGATATGAAATTGGGGTTCGACATCTAGTGGTCCGCCTATCCACAGTTGGTTTTACAGTGGTCTCGTTGTGTCTTAAAGAGTCCTTGGCTATGCCGACTCGGGGACGCTTCGTATGTCATGTGCATTTCCTTGTACATGATGGTGTTGTACGATCGAGCCCGTGTAGGCCCCACCACGAAAACTTTGGACGAAATCTCGAGCATATGTTTGTTCTGGCTTATTCTGCAAGCCAATCCTTGTTTTGTTTTGAACTGTGGTATTCGAGTTGCTTCGAAGTCAAATGTTGATTCCATACCTTCTCCAAATGGTGTTCTCATACTCCGATGTGAATACTAATCCTTCATGATAATCGAGATTGTCATGTCAATACTTTTTCAATCGGTGAGTTTCTCGTCAAGTGGATCCGTTCATTTTCAACATCCGCAAGATCAACTCAAATTTTTTTCGTCAACGGTGGTTGTTTCATCCATTCCAAGTTGCCTTTGTTTTTCCCGCCCACCCACCCCATTTTTCTTCAAGGACTCAGATTCCGTAATCAAGTATCCATCTTATGGATGTAAAGTTTCTTCGTTTTTTTTCCGTCAATGTTCTTACCCGGTGGTTCTCGAGAAAATACTAACGGAGCTTCAAGTTCGTCACTCTTCACTCATTATCTTCTCCGGTGGATTCAATTCAAGTTTTCTGTGTTGATCATATTCTTTTCCTTGATTCAAATGCCTTCTCATACCGGTGCACGTCATAACCATTCACTTCTCGCTATTCATTTGTTCCAGAGTGCTGAAGATATCTCAGAAGATTCGTGTTACCACTCTGCATTCGTTCAAGCTCTTTCGAGGATGTTATCTCATTCAAGCCTTTTAATTCAACCGGTGCATTCTCTCTTTTAAATCGTTCTACGGTGTTTCTTTTGAGTGTGCCCTTACCCATAGGTCTTTTTCCAGGATCTTACCTGACTCTTCTAATTTTACCGGAGCTTCTCAAATTCTCTCCAAAGTTTGATGTAAGAATGATTCATCATCAGTCATATGTATTTCTCCAAGATCTTTCAAATTCTTTTCATCATTGGCTCAACCTTTCCATTCTTCATTCCGGAGTGCCTCAATAATTCATGGTGGTGTCTCGCATTGTCATTCTCAACACTTGAAGACCGAAGAAGATTTCTCTCTCAATCTTATCCGTTCTCTCAAAGATTCGTGGTTCTAGCGTTATGCCATCCTCTCATAATTGTTTTTGATTGTGAGATTTCTTTTCATCCTTCCGGAGCAATTCAAGAGTCTTCTCAGTTTGATTATCCGGAGCCAACAATTCAGGTTTATTCATTCTCAGCTTTCAGTTATCATTCTCCAATCTTACCGGTGCATCGTTCAAATATCCTCTAATCAGTTCGTGATCTCTTCGTTCTCTTGCATCTAAATTCCTTCAAGTATCCTAATTCGTTCTCTAATTCTTACCGATGATTCATCTCTTTACTTCATTCATTTTAATTCTAACGGTGGTTCGTTCAAGATTTCTCTTACCTTGTTATCATATCAATTCATTCGTTGTTCCAAATCCCACCGGCGGTTCCATCAAGACCTTCCCAAGTTTGTGCTATATCTCTCTTAATCCTTTTTCAAAGAGAATAAGTAGTATGCCAAATCCATTTGCTCGTCATCAATTAAATTGGTGAAGGATACGCATAATGCAATTCTTATTCTTGCCTCATCCAAATGACGGATTCATTCCTCCGGAGTTTGTTCACAATGACTAATTCTCGTTGTCGATTGTTAATCTTCTCTTTTCCCGGAGTTCCAACCTCTTTTAATTATATCACCACGGAGATTCTTCTAAATCATTGCAAGGCTTCACCTTGTGTTTTTCAACCGTTTTTTTCCTTTCATCTTCATCATCCTTTTTTGTTACCGGAGTTCTTCATGGATGTTCTTCATGATGGTTCATCAAGGGTTTAATTCCTTCTCGAATTTTTCATCAACATTCTTTTCAGAGGAGCTCAAGCATTCTTCATCTTGCAATCCGGAGTGCAAGTCTTTCTACCGTATCATTGGAGGTGGTATTATGTCATTCTTGATAATTTGAGTTCATGTTTCATGATTCACATGTTGTTAAGAGTGAGGTATTTTAAATCCATCAATCTCGTCATTGGAATTACCTTGGGTTATATTTCACCTAAAGCCTTCCGTAAGGATGTTGCTATTTATGGTGCTTATAAATGATCCAAGTTCTTCATTTATCCTCCCGGTGAAATAAGTTTCTCGTCTCCTTGTTGATATCAATCCAATCAAATCTTTTCCGTGAGTGATAGGTTGTCACCTCATAATTTGAGACGTATTCCATAAGACCATATCAAGCTTATCTTTTCGTTGTTGATAATCCAACAACTCCATTCTAGCCTTTGTTGTAAGCGTGCGCTGCCAAGATCTTGTTTTCTACTTCGTTCATTCCATTCTCTATTTTCTTTCGAAGGCTTTGTGAGGTTGCTCTCTTCAACTCATCTCCTTGTTTGTCAGGACCTTGTTCTTTTCGTGCTTATCCTTTTAACCGGAGTGTTGTGTCCTCTGCTCAAGTTTTTTCATCTTGTCAAGTCTTTCATCTCTTGTCAACCAGAGCGCTGCTCGAATTTGTTCTTCTTTGTTTCCTCTTTTCTAACGGAGTGTTTTTAACTTCGTTCATCTCCATTGTATTCTTTTCTCGAAATGGCTTAACCTTTTCAAGGTTCTTTGGTTTCACTCGTTTGTCAAAGGAGCAACTTAGCTTTACCTCTTCTCTTTCTCTTCCGCTTTCCCTCCGGTGCCATTCTAGATCTCGGGACAAGATCCTTTCGTAGTGGTGGAGTGTTGTAACGCCCCGAGACCGATGTGCCAGGTGTCCTCCAGTTATTCGCTGTTGTTGCCTTGTCTTTGCTTGCGTGTCATGCATCTCATATCATGTCATCATGTGCATTTCATTTGCATACATGTTCGTCTCATGCATCCGAGCATTTTCCCCGTTGTCCATTTTGCATTCCGTCGCTCCTATGTCACCCGGTGTCCCTTTTTACCTCTTTCGTGTGCGGGCGTTAAACGTTTTCGGATTGGACCGAGACTTGTTATGCGGCCTTGGTTTACCACCGGTAGACCGCTTGTCAAGTTTCGTGCCATTTGGACTCCGTTTGATACTCCAACGGTTAACCGAGGGACCGAAAAGGCCTTGTGTGTGTTACAGCCCAACACCCCTTCCAAGTGGCCCAAAACCCACCTAAACCTCCTCCATCCTCTCGGTCGTTCGATCACGATCGTGTGGCCGAAAACCGTGCTCAATTTGGAGGCTCCTAGCTCCCTCTATCTATAAATATGTGCTCTCCTCCGAAATTTCCGCGCAGATGAAACCCTAGCTAAACTTCCCACTCCGCCGCCGGACATGTCCGTGCCCGCCGGACGAAATCCCGCCGCCACCTCACTCCGTCCAATCAGGAGAGGCCACGTCAGCTCCGCCGCCTCGCTCGACCACTCCCCTCGCGCCACCTGTCGCCGCCACTCCCCCTCCACCGTGCGGCCCGCCGAGCCCAT